>NC_136804.1:34553669-34738669 GCF_951216825.1 Electrona antarctica | reverse complement strand
ATAGCCTGATCAGCTGTGGTCTGACGTAATGTCAGTGACCATAGTAACCATGCTCATTCTTTTGGGCCCCACGTACAGGTACACACAAACACGGATACAAACAAAGCCAGTTGTAGGAGTGCTTTACACCACTCAAAAATAGCAGATCTACATGCTCATGAGCTTGCCATGAGCTTGTAGGTCTGCTATTTTTTTTTAAATCGAAGAACGACTGACATAGAAACTTTTTCAGAAAACTGTGAGGATGTAGAAGACATTTTTAGAATCTGATCTCAGGTCAGAATGGGTTAATCCGCAACAATGGCATCCGCACTTTACATTAAACAGTATACAGAGATGACCTTCCACTGTGTGTGTGTGTGTGTGTGTGTGTGTATGTGCGTGTGCATGTGTATGTGCGTGTGTGTGTGTGTGTGTGTGTGTGTGTGGGGGGCGATAACATTTTTCTGCTATGCTTCTATGGGGGAATGCCATGAAGCAGTGATTTTCAACCAGCAGCCCTTGAGGGGGTTCCAGGTCCCCAGCTAAATGATGGAGAGATGATAACCAAATGCACCCTTATCCCATTTAGGCCTGACCTCGAAATTTAAAAAAAAATCTTCTAAATCCTCCAGTTTTCTGAAATAAATATTTTCACGATTTTTCAAAAATAGCAGACCTACAAGCTCGTAGCACGCCACTCGGTGGCGCGCTATGAGCTTGTAGATCTGCTAATTTTCAATAGCTAAAGCATAACATAATGCTAACACCAAAAGGGGTTCCCGCCCAAAATGGGTTAACTCTTGAGAGCGTAACATGGAACCCCAATGGACCCCTAAGTTTGATTTTACACAAGAGTAACATTATTGTTAAACAGCCACATTACGTTAAGTTAATTTACAAGAAGTCTAGATTGACAATATTAGAGAATGTAGAATTGTTATTTTGATCAACGTGTGCCTGTTATCTCTCCTAATGGTATACCTAATGAATACAGCATGGAATTGTGAAACTAAATCTATCCAACGACAACAACATATTCTATAGTCTAGCTTGGCTCAAAGACCTATTGAATAGTGGGCCTTGACATGGAAAAGGTTGAAAACCAACTGATAACTGCCAGCAGTATAAATGGTAAATGGTGCATTTATATAACGCCTTTATCCAAGGCGCTTTACATAGATTGTGCATTACATTCACCCATTCACACCCATTCATACACTGATTGCGGCGGAAACCATGCAAGGTACCAACCAGCACATCGGGAGCAATTTGGGGTTCAGTGTCTTGCCCAAGGACACTTCGACATGTAGACAGTAGGAGCCGGGATTCGAACCGCCGACCCATGGATCATTGGACGACCTGCTCTACCTCTTGAGCCACAGTCGCCCCATGGCTGGGGGGGACTAACGGTCCACGAGGAGGAGTAGAAGAAGAAGAAGAAGAAGAAGTGGACAACCATGGTATATTATAATGAGCAATGAGCAATAGTGATAACCAATTATATGATTGAAAATGGGTGAAGTATGCTTTCAAGTAAAACATAATAGCTTTCCCTCCAATGTGTGGGGAAAAAAGGCCCGATCCAAAGAACAAACAAACAAACGAACAGTCGAACACTCAAAAAAACTATTAAAAAACCACTTCACTTGACAAAAAGGGAGCTCAGAAGTACAGTAAATTGGGAAGGATGAATATTTTAAGAAGCAAGCTCGCATAAAGAAAAACAAGCAGCTAGTGGTTGCCGTGGCTCAAACTGTCGACTTGCAAAAAAACTGTGGGGAGAGGAGGAGTAAGTGAGCAGGCAGCATAGATCCACTAAAGCCTGCTTCTATCATTGATGTCGGCTGGAAACCTTGTACTGTATGTCCAAAACTGTTAATTCTTTTTTAGAAAATGAGAAATAAATAACCTGTGTTCCAATGCATCCAATGTAAATATTATTTATTATTATTATCTACCTCCTGAGCCGGCTGTGGCTCAGGAGGTAGAGCAGGTTGTCCAATGATCCCTGGGTCGGCGGTTCGAATCCCGGTTCCTCCTGTCCAAGTGTCCTTGGTCAAGACACTGAACCCTACATTGCCTCCAATGAGTCAGTCGGTGTAAGCTTGCCACCATTGGTGTGTGAATGTGGGAAGTGAGGACGCTGGCGTCGACTGTTCGCCGCTTCACCTCCCAATGTATGAATGAATGAACCATTGTAAAGCGCTTTGAGCACTTGGAAAAGCGCTATAAAAATGCAATTAATTTATCATTCATTCATTCAAAATTTACAATCAACAATTTTTGCTTCTTTTCTTTTAGCTGATTCATTTATAAAACATGTACTGAAAAAGGTTCAAAAGTTGAAAGATGGAGATACGAGGTTTCTGCCCAACAGCAGTGCTATATGTACATTCCTCCCCTGTCGAGCGGACTGTGCACCATCAGCTTATTGGGCTAATCATCTGAACCAAAACACAAATATGGCAGCCGGGGCTGCTTTCTCCCCCCCCGACATTGTTGTAACATCTGCAGCTGTTGCAGTTCTATTCCTGGCGCTCTGCCTCTTGGTATAGCGCTGAGCTAAGTGCTACAGTAAGCTATGCGAGCGACTGTACTCAATGCTATCCTAAGTAGTGCATTGGGAAACTCACAATAGGTCAAAGTAAGAC
This sequence comes from Electrona antarctica, assembly GCF_951216825.1. NCBI lineage: Eukaryota > Metazoa > Chordata > Actinopteri > Myctophiformes > Myctophidae > Electrona > Electrona antarctica. Next base: position 34,736,036 of record NC_136804.1, on the reverse strand, counting down.
AGAGGCTAGCGCAGATGGTGCTATAGGAAATCGTTTTATTGTTTTTTGAAAGATGCCCAGAGAGTCGTCTTCACACTGTGGAGAACAGAGTTGGGTTTGTAACCCAATAAGAAAACAATATGCTACTGTGTGTTGTGTGATGTATCGGCTCGAGGCGCTTAACCTTCACCCGTTTGTACTGATTCTCTCTCATCTGCAAGCATTATATTATGCTTAGGTAGATGAGAGTGAATCGATAGATGCACTGCACTTGGAAGGACAACTACATTGTTGGACATCATGTGTTATTGTTAATCTATTGCTTTTATGTTTCCATATCCGTTTCCACTCATATCTTCTGGTCATGTCATGCGATCTATAGAAAATGCCGGTATTATCAATATCTATTATCTATTGTGTGAACTTGTGGGATGCTGCCTGCTGTCATCTTGTACACTGAGCTCGCTACTAGGCAACGCACTGCGAGGCGTTGTAGATTAAGCTTGTATAGATGAGCTATTTGGTTTGCCTCTTTCTTAAGTAATATTTGACCGAGAATCGTTTGTCTCACCGACTTCAAATCGACACGCGCGTTCCTCACCCCCACAGGGAGTGCAGTGCCTGGTGTCGAGTCGGTCGGACACACGGTTGTCCAGAACCGCCACAAAAGGCCTCTCTCTGCCCCAGGCTCTGGAAAGGGCCCCGCCTGTTCTGACCTCACAACACTCCATATTTGGGCATGCCTCACACAGAACTCCATATATAGGAATAAAGTGAGACAGATAAAGAAATCTCCATAGATGGGCATAAAAGGGACACAGACAGATAGGTGGAACAGGTACTCTGACACGGGTACAAAGGGCATTGCATAGCCGGGTGGGGCATGGATCTCCAACTTCCATCGTTACCGACTTTGTGCTCTACACAGCCGGGCACCGGTCTAGTAAAATAATAAAAAATAACAATAACACTAATTTGGGGACTACACTGTGTTTTGTTAGTATGCTAATATACAATACAACTATAGCAGTAATCTCAATCGTGTTGAGCGACCCTCGCTGCAAACGACACAGAGCATAATTCTGTCCTTGTTGCAAGGCGGCTAGCAGCTCCGAGGCCCGTGGCCTACAGTGTCTCTGCTGTCAACTCCACTCCGTTCTCTGCCTCATTTCATGCAGGGGAGAGGGGACCATGACCCTGCCATGATGACACCGCTCCAGAGCAGATTATGTTGGCCCTGCTCTTCTGCCACGTGCGCTAGCAGTGCACGTATATACACTGCTGCCCTTTAACAGAGAGACACACACACGGGCCCACCGCCAGGCCTGCCGTCCACAGCCACGTCAGCACATGCATACGCCATTTACAATTTAGGCATTTAGCAGAGGCTCTCATCCAGAGGACAGCTATTACTTAAGGGAGTGTATTATTTATTGCCAAAGGGGAAGTTCATAATGTCACCAGTGCAGAACAACAAAGTTTAAACCGGAGACAAACAAGCAAAGTTAGAGTGTTGTTGAGGTTGGGGTTCAATCCCCACGACCGGGTCATACCAAAGTCTATAACAGATAAGTTCCCAATGCCTCCCTGCTTGGCACTCAGCATCAAGGGTTGGATTGCGGGTAAGTCCATGCGACATACAGCATCATGTCCAGGGGGTTGTACTGTGCATGATGGCAGGGGGGTGTACTATATAAGCCACCTCACACTACACTGACTACAGAAACAGGCGGTAGGCTCCTGCTGCCCTATTGGCCTCGTGGCTCGGAAACCGTTGGTTCCCAAGGCTACAACTGTGCTGACCTAGTGACAGCGTAAACACGAAATGTGGACTTTGTACACATTTGGGACGGGAAGGTGCTCGGGTGGCGCAGTGGAGAACTGTCAATCACAGCGACTAAACTGGCCAATCAAAGTGGGGCTTCCCTAGAACTGTGGTGGGATCCATCCATAACAACACGTCCATGCTCACCACCACAGAGGTAGTTACGTTCGAATCCATCGTGGTGCAACAAAGCCGGGCGTCTACACAAACACAATTGGACCATGTTCGGTGAGGGTAAGCCGGGCAGGGAGGGTGATATTGGTCACATGATACTCCTACGGGCTGGAGTAGGTCGAGGCTGTATACGTCCTCCCGGTGGGGGCTCCTCACTGGCAGTGCAGGGGGGGGAGGCCACCCCACCACCATCACTCAACCTACTGTATAAAACAAAGATCACTCTACATACAGAACAGTAGCAGTTCATCAATTAGACAGCTGCCTCGTTGAAACACCTCACGGCAATGGGGGGATAAATGACTCCCTAAAGCGCTCAGTATTACACCTTAGCAGCAGGAAGCGGCTGCTCAAAGGGCCCCTCAGGCTTTGAAAAGATGGCTGACCATCGTACCGCAGTGTGGAGTGTAGTTTTTCCTTTGTACGCTACTCTGTCTTAACCCATTCTGGGCGGGAACGCCCTTTTGGTGTTAGCATTGTGTTATGCTTTAGCTATTGAAAAATAGCAGACCTACAAGCCATTTTGACCTGAGATCAGATTCTAAAAATGTCTTCTACATCCTGACAGTTTTCTGAAAAAGCTATGTCAGTCGTTCTTCGATTTTTCAAAAATAGCAGACCTACAAGCTCATAGCGCGCCACCGAGTGGCGCGCTACGAGCTTGTAGATCTGCTATTTTTCAATAGCTAAAGCATAACATAATGCTAACACCAAAAGGGGTTCCCGCCCAAAATGGGATAATCTCCAAAGAGTCGAGGGAGCGGGGTGGTGTGTGTGGTGGGGGATACCAATAATGGAACCTGCCTTTTTGATTAGTTTATTCAGCCTGTTCCTATCTTCAGAGGTAATGCGCTGCCACCCTGGCAAACCACTGCATAAAATGAAACACTGGATAAAATAACTCTGATAAAAGACACAGAGGGGTTTTCTTGCTGATATCATAAGATGAGTTTCTGAAAGAAGAAAAAAGTCTAGACTGGAGTCGTTTTCTTTCTTTTTTCTTCTTTTTTATAAAAACCACATTCAACCTGACAGCCCTATTTTGACATTAACACAAACATATACAGGTATTTCTTGTATAGGTTGGTGACTATTTGGACTGGGTGGTCTTTCACCGAGACATGCAATTGCACCAGTTAACAACCTGGTTTAACTTGACTCAGAGGGCAGTATTATGCGTGTCTTAAGTACCAGGTCTTATGACTTAACTTTAGACCTGGAGGCGTGGTCAATGCCATTTGGCTATTCTGAGTGGCCAAATGGCATTGCTCACGCCTCCAGGTCTTAAATTAAGTAATAAGACCTGGTACTTAAGACACACATAATACTGCCCAATGTATTTGATAACACAGGTCCAACCATCCATTCATCTTCAACCACTTATCCGGAATCGGGTCGCGGGGGTTTAGATTTAGTTTAAGTTATCAGTGCAATTGAACACCCTTTATGTCTGTGTGTTGTTTCGAAAACATTGAACAAATGGAAAGTAGTAAAAAGTGCTTTGGACAAAACTCCATTGGACCCTCAAAATGTCTGCTAAAGCAACTAACTCCACCACCTCTCCCACTCTCATGGAAGTAATTGACAATTATATAAAGTTACAACACCAACTTTGATGAGGCTGTATTGCTTTGTTTTAAAAATGTATATTTTTCATTTCCTGAAAAACGAACATTTTGGAGTTATGAGGTTTCTTCCCGACAGCAGAGTTATGTAAGTGCATTTATAGATGAAAGAATAGGACTGTACTGGGGTAACAATTCCAACAGAGATTTGCAGTCTTCCCTTTCCAGAGGCATTCCCAGGCCACAGTGGAGATATAATCCCCCCATCTGGGCCTTGGTCTGCCACAGGGTCTCTTCCCAGTGCAGCACGGGCCTCCCTAGGGAGACACAGGACTGGAGGCCTCCGTACTAGATGCCCAAATCACCTAAGCTGGCTCCGTTCCAAGTCAAGGAGCAGTGGCTCTACTCCCACGTATGACTGAACTTCTCACCCTATCTCTAAGGAAGAGGCTGGCCTGTCACCTGTCTGAGAAAACTAATTTTTGGCAGCTTGTATACCCGCAAACGTATTATTTCGGTCATGACCACACCGCTGAATTCAATGATTGACCAATCAGAATCCGTGTAGTTTGAAACCTCTCTGTCGGGTGGAAACCTAGCATGTAACTACTAGACTCATGCCACACTGAACATTTGACAATTTCCAGCTACAATAGATAGATAGATAGATAGATAGATAGATAGATAGAATATTTATCATATATAGTACAACTGGGTATATACAAGGACTTAAGACAAGTGGTTAACACTCCCATCGCCCAGGACGAAGTTCTTTGTCCTTTCTATTAGTAACGCCCGACGCCCAGGACAAAGTCTTGTCCAAAAGACGTTTATTGATATGAGAACGGATCGCATGGCTCCACAGCCTGGGAGCGCCTGTTGGGCAATCCTCTGTGTTGTGCAAGAGTGAGACGTCATCGAAAAACTCCCTCCCCTGTTTAGCTGATGAAAACGAAAATCTTAAAACGTTCATAACTCGCGATCTAAATCATCCCGTCTAATTATGAAAAAAAGATCCTGTGTTAGACGGCGCTCCGCGGTCCAGTCGCTAGTCGCGATAGATGTATTCTTGTCTCCCGTTGTTGTCGATCGACTCTAGAGTGGTGCGGCTATTGTTAGCTGCTACACACACATCAACAACAACTTCCGGTCCGTCCGGAAAAGGGCGTGTTTATAAATCGGCTGGGCGCTATAATGTAATGGATTAAATAACCCTGAGCGATTAAAGTGTTAAAGAGACTTGACCTGAATTCAGTGACTTTGGCGAAAGGACACGCCAATTACATAATGACACTCCCTCCGTCTCCTCCCCTCCTCTCCTTATCGTGTCTCCTCCTCAGAAAACGGTCCAGTATGTCCTCTCTTGTATGAGTAATTTGGGTACATGACTAGAGGCCCTGACCCGCCGCGCCTCTGAAATGTATTAGCTGCCACCTAAAAAGAATCTATTGCACATGCTCGCCGTGGCTGCTCTACCGGAGCGCTCTGTGACACCGGAGTTGTGACGGAGTGAAGACGTGGAGGTCCCCGAAGAGAGAAAGGAGACTTAATCAGAGGTTTGATGAAGAGAGTGCGTCACTGATTAAGATTCATGGCAAGACGGGACACTCCGGGACGGCGACATGGGCGCTCGCGGGAGACAGTTAAGTGACACGGGAGGCAGAGGTCGCGTCAGAACCTGTGATGTCTTTTTTTAGAGGAAGTGGCTGAGTATATCAGTGGTGAAAAGTACATTTTCTCTAGTAGGCCATACTATACTTTTACGTTACGATACTCTCTGGCAAATATTGTGGTGTTTTACTCCACTACAATTATTTGACAGCTTTACTTACTATAGTTACTATAGTTACAAAACAATGCAAAGGGCACCTACGGACGGCTGCAATTCGAAACTGGCCTCCGTAAAATCTGAATCCCCCCCCCCACCGCCCACCCCCTTTTCCCCTCACTGTATATGTTTCTTTTCCCTTTTTACCTCTATGATGAATTCCTGTTCTGTTCTTTGACTATATAGAAGTGTCTATTTGTACGTCTCTAAATGTTTTGATGAATTGAACATGGTGGACCCTCTTGTAAACAAGTGTAATGCTTAATTGGGTCGTCCACTCACAGTTAACAGTCTTTGTATTGAGTTTGTGCTTGAAATGTACTGTAATTCTGCAAACTGTTAATAAATATTTAAATCAATCAATCAATAAAAGTTACACTCCTGGTCTTATTTTAATGAATAAATTGTTGTTGTTGAGCAATAAACCCGACAGGCTAATAACGCCTCACATCATTGCTCACATGCATCGTGAAGCATTGTGAGCTTTATAGATGGGCTATTTTCAAATAGCCAAAGTTTAAAAAGGACTGAATCAAATCTACAATGTAATATAGTGACTCAAGTTTTGAAATAATTGTAGTGGACTAAAAGTACAACCTTTGCCTTTGAGAACTAGTCGAGTAGAAGTAAGGTACTGAGAATTGGAAATACTCAAGTACAATTGTAAAGTACATTATGCTTTTGAGTAAATATATTTAGTTACTTTACACCACTGATGGAGGTCGGGGCTGTACAATCTGGTTGGACTGCAGGCCAATATGTAGAGGTATTTCTTTACTCAGTAGGTAAGGAACAACATACTGCAATTATATCCTTTTTAAGTAAGACAGCGGTGACGTTATCTTTAACGATGTGTCATCATAATCAGGAAAATCATGTATAGACTGGAGCAAGCAATTTGGCAATTACATTTAGGACTCATTACAAAGAAGGGACACTTAGCGTTGACAGACTGCATGCTGTAGCTTATGTATACAGTCACTCCCCATCTGCCATTAACCAGCCCACAGGCATGCCTGGCAGGGCAGGGGATGGTAGTCTGTCCCGTCTGGCAGCTCTGAGTGCATGTGTGAGCGTTTATTAGCAAGACAACTTGAGAAAAATCAAGGTCACAGTCGTGGTCAAGGTCTTACTTTGAGTAAAACAACGCAAGGAGGCCTGGGCCGTGGCTTAGCGGTCCAGGCACCGTGGCCGGCAGCCCGAGCCTGGCAGTGTGCCGCGCGTTCGACTCTCGATCCCGACGGCCTTTACTGCATGTCACTCCCCCATCTCTCTCCCCCATTTCCTGTCAGCCTACTGTCTGTCACTCTGGACAAGTGGCAAGATTGTCAAAGATCAAAGGTCAAGGGTAAAACATCAGTGCTCATCAAACACCTTTTTTTCTCTTTGTGATCCTGTCATAATAAATCCTCTACCTACAACACACCACAAGTTCCATCTACTATAAGTCTTTGGCTTCACTCACACTGTCACAACAGAATGTTGTATAGCTGATGCATGAGACTTGTTGACTGTTGCAAGCTCGCAATTCATTTCCAATGGGAGTCACGTGGTTTGAAGAGACAAACGTGTTGTATGAGGGGGAGGGGGGCAGTCGAAACACATACAACATACATACATCAGCTTGTAGGCAAAAATGTTGCACAACTTGCTTACATCTGCCATGCAACATTGTTGTATGCTAGATGTATAGGTGTGAGTGAGGCCATAGCCTATTGACTATGAACTGCTACTTCTATGATCACTCAATACCAAACAATGCACGCCAAACAACGCCCAAACGTTCCTGACCTGGTGGAGACCTGTGCTCCGAGGAGCACTGTTTCTACTTTTGTACTTGATTTTCTTTGCCGCCACAACAGCTGAACAGTTTGTCACCCTCTTCTTCTAGGTTGACAAACTGTTCACGGCACTTTCTCTGGACCTGCACTTGTAACGGCGCTGTTATACATGACACGCTGTAATTATCTTTCTCAAAACGGATATCAAATTAAGGTTTCACCATGACTGCATTGGGAGACGAGGTTCACATCTTACTTTTGTGTTGAGCCAAGTAGCTAACGCGTGTACTGCTGTCACCACCACAATGACAACAGCCACAACGGTGTTGCCAGGTCTGATTATTATAAGCTTGTATTTTTTTTCCTGTAGAGTTGCTTGTACATATTGATAGTTGCGCGTTGCATTAAAGTGTAGTTTCTTATTAGTGCTTGCGTTCACATGTATTGATTATTATTTTTAAACCTGTGGTTCTCAAACATTTTCATGTGAAGGACCCCCAAACTATTTTGCCCTATGGAGCCCTATATGGAGCCCTATCTGAAAATGTAATTTGTGCCAAGGGACTATTTTCAAAAAGCTGACGTATAGGTTTGAAGTGCTCGTGTGGCCTAGCCGCTTCTTTTGGGGTTGTTTTCATAGACCTGGTTGCTTATCTCTCTGGCAACACTGACAAAAACATCAAAAAGGACGTCTAGCGCCGATACGAAATGAAGTGCACAACATGATTGCTTTCAACTGGGTCCATTAGTCCTGCAGGGCCAGCGAAGGATACAAGAGAACACTTTCTTTCATTCTTGGTATCTTGCTCTGTGCGTCATCTACGTGTGTGTGTGTGTGTGTGTGTGTGTGCGTGCGTGCGTGCGTGCGTGCGTGCGTGCGTGCGTGCGTGCGTGCGTGCGTGCTTCATCCAGAGAGACTCCAGAGAGACTCTGCCCAGAGGGTATATAAGCTCAAACCTGCTGCCATCACATTTGATTAAGAATATACCTTTTGATTTGATGAATTGACGCACGCACACGCGCACATACACATACACATACACACGGCACACATGCCTACTGGGAGATCCATCTACAAACACGCCTGCAACCCTATCCCCAGTGTACGGTTCGCATTCTTCATGCATCCTGAATTCCTGACTAACCATTGCCCCGCCCCTAGCCATCCCTCCGTCTACGCCTAACCTTACCCTTGATAGTATTAAGGGACCAAGCCCGAAGGGACTTATTGTCACAACACAATGAGTGCTTTTACTTTTGTACTTTTACTCGAGTACATTTTGAATGACAAGACTTTTACTTGTAACAGAGAATTGGAACGATACAGAGAATTTACAATGTAGGCATTTAGCAGACGCTCTTAATCCAGAGCGACTTACATTAAGCAATAACAAAAGCATGACATACATCACATATATAAAAAGTAGATATCATGAATCATGCGTAAACTAAGAACGTAACAGTGGAGTATCTATGTAAACTATACATACTATACTATATAATATATTATACATGTGTACTATAAAGTGCTATGACTATATAAAATGCAATTCTAGAGCTGTCTACGTAACAAGCTATACGTCTGTTTAAAATACTATCTAAGTCTACATAATGTGCTATCTAAGGGGCTAGGCTAGGGCAAGTGCTATGGGCCATGGTGGAGTCTGAAGAGGTGGGTTTTCAGAGAAGATATGAAGCAAACCGCCTGATCTTCTCTGACCTGCTGTCTCACTTAATTGTTTCACTTTGGTAGCCACTTTGGGAGATTGGATGGCTTGCTCTGCACGTACCAATCAAGCAGGTGCAGGTCCTTACCCAATCAAAACCGACCCTGTCACAATTACATGGTCTTCTTTCTCTCAAGTTCAGTCTTCCATGTTTCTATATTGGCTTATTGTGCATATTGTTATTATTGCTTATTCCTGCTTTGGTCCCGCCTTATCGCTGATTGCAGCTATATTCATCATTTTAAATGTAGCTTGTAATTGATTTAAACCTTTTGAAATGTTTTTCTTTCAAATCTTTTGAAATAATAATAATAATACATGAAAGAAATGTCTAAATGAAAATGAAAAACATGATATTTACTTGTGAGCCATGTGTGTGTTGGCCTGTTGGGTACTAGGCCTAAGTGTTTGATATCATGTGTGTGTTGGCCTGTTGGGTACTAGGCCTAAGTGTGAGCCATGTGTGTGTTGGCCTGTTGGGTACTAGGCCTAAGTGTTTGTGTGTGTGTTGGCCTGTTGGGTACTAGGCCTAAGTGTTTGATATCATGTGTGTGTTGGCCTGTTGGGTACTAGGCCTAAGTGTGAGCCATGTGTGCGTTGGCCTGTTGGGTACTAGGCCTAAGTGTTTGATATCATGTGTGTGTTGGCCTGTTGGGTACTAGGCCTAAGTGTTTGTGAGCCATGTGTGTGTTGGCCTGTTGGGTACTAGGCCTAAGTGTTTGAGCCATGTGTGTGTTGGCCTGTTGGGTACTAGGCCTAAGTGTGAGCCATGTGTGTGTTGGCCTGTTGGGTACTAGGCCTAAGTGTTTGAGCCATGTGTGTGTTGGCCTGTTGGGTACTAGTCCTAAGTGTTTGTGAGCCATGTGTGTGTTGGCCTGTTGGGTACTAGGCCTAAGTGTGAGCCATGTGTGTGTTGGCCTGTTGGGTACTAGGCCTAAGTGTGAGCCATGTGTGTGTTGGCCTGTTGGGTACTAGGCCTAAGTGTGAGCCATGTGTGTGTTGGCCTGTTGGGTACTAGGCCTAAGTGTGAGCCATGTGTGTGTTGGCCTGTTGGGTACTAGTCCTAAGTGTTTGTGAGCCATGTGTGTGTTGGCCTGTTGGGTACTAGGCCTAAGTGTGAGCCATGTGTGTGTTGGCCTGTTGGGTACTAGGCCTAAGTGTGAGCCATGTGTGTGTTGGCCTGTTGGGTACTAGTCCTAAGTGTTTGTGAGCCATGTGTGTGTTGGCCTGTTGGGTACTAGGCCTAAGTGTTTGTGAGCCATGTGTGTGTTGGCCTGTTGAGTACTAGGCCTAAGTGTGAGCCATGTGTGTGTTGGCCTGTTGGGTACTAGGCCTAAGTGTTTGATATCATGTGTGTGTTGGCCTGTTGGGTACTAGGCCTAAGTGTTTGATATCATGTGTGTGTTGGCCTGTTGGGTACTAGGCCTAAGTGAGCCATGTGTGTGTTGGCCTGTTGGGTACTAGGCCTAAGTGTGAGCCATGTGTGTGTTGGCCTGTTGGGTACTAGGCCTAAGTGTGAGCCATGTGTGTGTTGGCCTGTTGGGTACTAGGCCTAAGTGTTTGGGGACTATTGAAACAAACACGAGCTGAAAGAACATGCTGAGCTCCTTTCACTGGGTTTTTACTATATTATGCAGCTCATCTGGGAACAAAAATATGGATATACTGTAGACACGACATGAGAGGGAATTAATAAATAAAAGGGAGCATGATGTCACCGTAATGGAACAGTGTGCTTAGCTTTCACTGTGAGTCACATTACTCCATGTAGTTAAGCCATTATCGGCGGGAACCCCTTCTGGTGTTTTAAGCATTATGTTATACTTTAGCTATTGAAAAATAGCAGATCTACAAGCGCGCCACTCGGAGCTTGTAGGTCTGCTGTTTTTTAAAAGTCGTGAAAATGTGGTGCAAATCTTTGAATATATATTTCAGAGCGAACATTTTTAACTAAAATATTTGCTTCTGGGGGGGGGGTCCCTGGAACAACATATTTTGAGATGGGGGTCAGTGGCCCAATAGAGATAATTCTGGGGGTCCATGACATGAAAAAGGTTGAGCACAACTGACATAGAAACATGGGTTTTTCAGAAAACAATTAGGATTTAGAAGCTTTTTTTTTTTTAAATCGCCATCAGTCCAAAATGGGTTAATAACTGTTAAGAAGAAGAAAAAACTATGCGGTGGGGGAACACACACACAGAGAGAGAGAGAGAGAGAGATAGAGAGCGAGAGCGAGAGACCCATTGAGGCCCCATTTGCCAGAAAGCTTGGCCCTCCTCGAATGCGACAATCTCACGAGATGGCAAGATCACAACAACGACACGCAAACTGATGATCCACCGCCACACTGGCAGGCGTGTAATTAAATATTGGCTCTTGGCATCGCACCAGCACATTAATGTGGTTTCTGTCGCCCAGACCCCAGCATTTCCTTCAGCCAATACGGAACCTCGGAACCAAAGCTACCCCCCCCCCCCCCCCAAATCCCCCGCTTGACACCGATCAGCGAAGAGGCTCCCCCTGTCCCGCTGCCAGCAACCGTACTCAAAGATATTATTAACCTCTTTCCTGAAGATCAGAGGCTGAGGCAAGCTGCCGCACGCTGCATTAGAGATGGGGGGGAGAGGGGGGGGGTGAATTTAATAAACACAGAAGGGGGAAGTCATGATGGAAGGCCTGAAGAATAAGGATGGGCTCATAAATTGTGAGCGACGATCATAATTCTGAAGTTGTCAGTGGGCGAGCCGGTATTTTTTCACGGTATACTGGAGGCCATACTTGGGTATAGGGAGGCTTATTAAATTTCCCCATAAAGTCTTGTCTTTGTGTGGCTGCGGCAAAGCGGACAGCTCTTTGTTAACATGCCAGTTTACGGTCGTGTAGATCAGGGGTTCTCAACCCGTGGGTCGCGACCCCTCGGGGGGTCGCCAAATTATTTTAGGGGGTCCCCAAATTATTTTCAAAAAATATATATATATATATATTTTTTTTTTAATTTTATTTTCACGATTTTTCAAAAATAGCAGACCTACAAGCTCGTAGCGCGCCACTCGGTGGCGCGCTATGAGCTTGTAGATCTGCTATTTTTCAATAGCTAAATTATAACAATGCTTAAAACACCAAAAGGGGTTCCCGCCCAAAATGGTTTAAGGTTATTGTAGCAGTCAATTTATATTGGGGGTCGGGAGGGGGCGGGGCGGGGGTCCCGAGACATTGCCAAAGCATTTCCGGGGGTCCCCGGCCAAAAACGTTGAGAACCCCTGGTGTAGATTATAAGAGCAACTGGCGGCCTGGGAGCCACATGCGGGCCACCACCTTCAATTAAATTAATGTGGCCCTATCATGTTAATATCGGAATACTGATATATTATTGAATTCAGCTGTTACGATTCCAAACGTGCAAACATGACCCGCTTTAATTACTTCTATATGTAGCTAAATGACTATAGTATTAAAATGTTATTGTCTTTTTTGTGTCCAATGTATTTCAGGATTTCAATTAAAATATAGCAAAAACAGCTGATCTACAAGCTCAAAGCGCCTCGCAGTGCGCCGCATTTTGAGATTGTGGATCGGCTTTTTTGGTACGACAGTAATAGAGGGTATGCACGTGACATCATCACCATACCCGGAAGTTATGCGGGAACGCCTACTGAGTGGCAAAAAAACTACTTTCTGGCCTTGACAGTCCATTCATCCAAACAGAATAGTCCTATCTGATTGCATTAAATGACTTTAAACAACATTAAATTCACTTTGTCACTCACTTTGCCACTCGATCTGCCATTCGCATTATGCATGTGCATACCCTCTATATTCAATGTGGCCCTCTGGAGTGAGTGTGGAAAAATAGTGGTCCTCTCCATCGTCAAAGTTGCCCATCCCTGATGTAGATTAGAAGGCTGCGTGGCTTGTGTTTCCAGCGGGAGACTGAAGGTGTGCAGGGTTTGGTTCTCTTTATTGTTGGACCGGGTCCCTCTAAAGGCTGCAGCAGGCCTATATCCCATGTATGTTGGAACAGCACAGTGGCCTTATTAAGATTCCAGTGTGTCTGCACAGGCAAATGTAATGGACATACTTGTACAAGGACTTATATTAACTCCCATTCATTAAGACCTGAGACCAATTCTGCAATTGTCTTAAAGGACCACTTCAACCCTTTTCAACTTCTCTTCCTATAATTGGTCCTAACTCATGATAAAATACCACAATTTTTTCCTACTCAGTCTGTGTCTCATAGGAAGGCTGACATCATCGATGGTGAATCCAAGCTAATAGAAACGGCAGGCTTTCTTTTCCTGAAAAGTTGCAATGCAAAAGTTGAAGCCATCGTTCTCACGATAATACAAATCTAAATATATTTTAAAACAAATCTTGTTTAAAAAAAATCTGCCTAATGATGATGTCACTGGTGGACGGGTGTCCGAACTGCCCAAAGCCCTCCTATGAGACACAGACTGAGTAGGAAAAAATGGTGGTGTTTTATCATGAACATTAGTGAGGACAAAGTATATGAAGAGATGTTGAAAAGTGGTCCTTTAACAGTTTCCTGAAAAACCTACAGTATGTTGCTATACTATACTATACTATACTATACTATACTATACTATACTTATACCCATACCCATACCCATACCAATACCATACCAATACCTATACCATACCAATACCTATACCCATACCCATACCCATACCATACCAATAACTATACCTATACCTATACCAATACCTATACCTATACCCAAACCATACCATACCAATACCTATACCATACCAATACCTATACCAATACCATACCAATACCTATACCTATACCCATACCCAAACCATACCATACCATACCATACCAATACCTATACCTATACCCATACCAATACCTATACCCATACCCAAACCATACCAATACCTATACCTATACCTATACCATACCAATACCTATACCTATACCTATACCTATACCCATACCATACCAATACCTATAACTATACCTATACCTATACCCAAACCATACCATACCATACCAATACCTATACCATACCTCTACCTATACCCATACCATACTATACCAATACCATACCATACCTATACCCAAACCATACCATACCAATACCTATACCTATACCCATACCATGCCATACCAATACCTATACCCAAACCATACCATACCAATACCTATACCCATACCATACCAATATCTATACCCATACCATACCATACCAATACCTATACCTATACCCATACCATGCCATACCAATACCTATACCCAAACCATACCATACCAATACCTATACCCATACCATACCAATATCTATACCCATACCATACCATACCAATACCTATACCCATACCATACCAATATCTATACCCATACCATACCATACCAATACCTATACCTATACCCATACCATACCAATATCTATACCCATACCATACCATACCAATACCTATACCTATACCCATACCAATACCAATACCTATACCATACCAATACCTATACCATACCAATACCTATACCTATACCGATACCCATACCCATACCCATACCTATACCTATACCTATACCCATACCATACCTATACCGATACCCAAACCATACCATACTAGGGCATTAACCAAACGTGATTTTTGATAGTCGACACGAATACCATCAAAATCGGTTTATAATCGATTAGTCGGCGGTAAAATATGATATTTTTTTCCATCCAATCAAGCATTAAAACATCGTGTTCTGAAACGGCCAGCGCGAGTGAAGGATTAACGGCAAAACAGAGCCAGTGAATGCAGGCCGAGTGGAATAGTAAGAGAGTGGCGACACGCTTTGATCTCACCACAAAGCGGGGTGCTATGGGCTATAGTTCCAAACATTGGAACTATCCCATTGAGATAGAATGAGCACTTCCGCATTCCATTGTTACAATGGCAGTCAACGCTAGTGTCGCCACTCTCTTACTAGATTACGCTGCATGCCGCTCTGATTGGCCGAAATTCACATCAGCTGTTAAAAGTCAAGTCAAAGTTGCAAGTCCACAATGACTCACGGATGGACGCGCTGTGAGCTTGTAGATCTGCTATTTTTGATGCGCAAGACCTTTCTACGGCGCAGCATAGCATGTTACATTGTTGAAAATGTTTGTTGAGACGGAGGAGGAGGAGGAGGAATAAATGATGCGATGTTTTTCATACAACCCTAAATGTTCAACAACAAGTTACAACCACAGTTCCTTTGGTTTTTAGAAGGAGCTACAAGCTAGGAGGTTATAATTACATACTAGGCTTGCTACCGTAGCTAGCAGGCTTACCAGGCTATGAATCAGATGATCAACTACTTCACTCCATACCATCGCGACTATTATAACTATGATCGCGCGGCATAGCTGTTTGTTTTTAATAATGCCGCACGCCTCCACTTTTGTTGGATAAGCATGAAGAAAGATGAATAAGAAAAAGAAACATGAAATCACGGCAAGAGCTACTGTAGTTTGACTGTCACCAAACTGGATATTATTGGGCAGAGTGAGGGACAGGCTGCTATACTACTGTACCGGACGAAACGACGACACGTCTCCAATCTAACTTGTTGAACAAACTACAGTAATATTGTAAAAAACTCACCAATAGTAAAAGTATTTACACACTGTAGTTGTCCCCATTGAGCGTATGAGCCTATGAGGCATATGCTTTTTGAAAATCTGTCTTAAATGTTGCCAGTGCAGCCAGCCACCGCCGCCCACCGCACCTACACGAGTGACGGTGACGGCAAAACCCACGTACAGTCGGCTTGTATATGATATGAAAACAATCAGCCAGGAAGGGATTAGTACATAAGTTGGAGAACTACCAACAAAACAACAGCTCACAGCTGCATGTCTGCTGTAAAAAATATTAAAAATAATATTAACGATTACTCGATTTTTGATTTACAGTGTCGACTACCGTTTTGCTAGTCGACTAGTCGACTAATCGATTTTTATGTTAATGCCCTATACCATACCAATACCTATACCATACCATACCATACCAATACCTATACCCATACCAATACCTATACCCATACCATACCATACCATACCAATACCTATACCCATACCCATACCAATACCTAGACCCATACCAATACCTATACCCATACCATTACCTATACCTATACCCATACCCATACCATACCAATACCTATACCTATACCCAAACGATACCATACCAATACCTATACCTATACCATACCATACCAATACCAATACCTATACCCATACCCAAACCATACTATACCATACCATACCAATACCTATACCATACCCATACCCATACCCATACCTATACCTATACCATACCCAAACCATACCATACCATACCATACCAATACCTATACCATACCAATACCTATACCCATACCATACCATACCATACCCATACCAATACCTATACCCATACCATACCAATACCTATACCTATACCCATACCATACCAATACCTATACCTATACCCATACCATACCATACCAATACCTATACCTATACCCAAACGATACCATACCAATACCTATACCAATACCTATACCTATACCATACCAATACCAATACCTATACCCATACCCATACCCAAACCATACCATACCATACCATACCATACCATACCAATACCTATACCATACCCAAACCATACCAATACCTATACCATACCAATACCTATACCTATACCATACCAATACCTATACCCATACCATACCATACCAATTCCCATACCATACCATACCATACCAATACCAATACCTATACCATACCAATACCTATACCTATACCATACCAATACCTATACCTATACCCAAACCATACCAATACCTATACCATACCATACCAATACCTATACCCATACCCAAACCATGCCATACCCTACCTATACCCATACCATACCATACCAATACCTATACCAATACCATACCTATACCTATACCCATACCATACCAATACCTATACCTATAACCATACCGTACCATACCATACCCATACCATACCTATACCATACCATACCATACACCTATACCCATACCATACCAATACCTATACCCATACCCATACCATACCATACCCATACCATACCATACCAATACCTATACCCATACCCATACCATACCATACCCATACCATACCATACCATACCAATACCATACCAATACCTATACCCATACCCATACCATACCATACCATACCAATACCCATACCATACCTATACCCATACCCATACCATACCAATACCTATACCTATACCCATACCTATACCCATTCCCATACCATACCAATACCCATACCCATACCTATACCATACCAATACCTATTAAGGTTGGGCGATATGCCAATGTTTTTCAATCGCCCATCGTCTGTCCAAAAATCGCAGATGGACGATATATTCGTGTCATAAAAGTAAAGTGAGAACAGCTCACTACAGGTCGCAAAAAAGCCAGATCTACAAGCTCTCAAGGCGCCGCGTCCTGCCTGTTTTTGCAGCGCCGTTTGCTACGCGTTGAGAGCTTGTAGATCCGTCTATTTTTGCAGCGCAGCTGCGCAGCCAGGGTAATAAAATAAGAAATAAGTTACAGGTGGAGATGGAGTGAAGTTGGAACGGACAAGCAGCTGCAAGCCAAGCTAACATCACAACCACTGGCTGGTGACAGTGTTATTAGCCGCAGCAACATGTAGCCTGCCCTAGTAACTTCTCCTTCTCCCCGGAGAAGTCTTGCCTCCCTCCCCTCGGAGCGCCGGCCCCCCATGCTGCTGCGGCTGATCCACAAGCTCTCAAGGCATCGCGTCCTGCCTGTTTTTGCAGCGCCGTTCGCTACGCGTTGAGAGCTTGTAGATCTGTCTATTTTTGCAGCGCTGGTGTCGGGGTTCGTTCACGTTGTCAATAAAAAAATAACCTAGCTTACAGGCGGAGATGAAGTTCAATCAGTGGGTTGAATCAGTAGCTACACGCTAAGCTAAGCGCTAAGCTAACGATCCCCGAGCCTACACTAACACTAGCAGCCTGTTTTTTATTTCCCCCCCCCCCCCCCCCGACTTCACGGGTGGCGTATTGGGATTGTGATGAGACACGAGACAGCAGTGTGCATTCTGTTGTGACTATTATTAAACTGCATGGGTCTGGACTCCGGAGCGTAAATGCATGTAGGCTACAGTACAGTAGCCTCCCTCGGCAGTCGGCTCGGTCCCAGCCTTTACTCTGGCCGTTCCCCGATGCTACGTGCGGGGACTCTGGGAGCATACCATTATAACGGGGGGATTTCCACCCGGCCGCTGTTACTACTTTGCTGGCCCAAATTGATTCACACGTTGCTCACACTTTACAGTTTAATTGGGCTAATATTTTGCAAAAGAAAAAATCTTCCCGAAAAATCGCCTAATAAAAATATTCGGCGATTGGACTCGTACATTCGCGATTGACGATAGATTCGTATCGTCACCCAACCCTAATACCTATACCTATACCTATACCATACCAATACCTATACCTATACCTATACCCATACCATACCTATACCTATACCCATACCATACCAATACCATACCATACCAATACCTATACCCATACCCATACCCATACCATACCATACCAATACCTATACCTATACCTATACCATACCCATACCCATACCCAAACCATACCAATACCTATACCTATACCATACCCTACGCAAACCATACCATACCAATACCTATACCCATACCATACCATACTTATACTATACTATACACTTTTTTGGACCTATACCTATACCCATACCATACCAATACCTATACCCAAACCATACCAATACCTATACCATACCAATACCTATACCATATCATACCCTACCTATACCCATACCATACCATACCAATACCTATACCAATACCTATACCATACCATACCAATACCTATACCATACCATACCAATACCTATAACCATACCATACCATACCCATACCATACCCATACCAATACCTATACCCATACCATACCATACCAATACCTATACCTATACCCATACCATACCTATACCTATACCGATACCATACCAATACCTATAACCATACCATACCATACCCATACCATACCAATACCTATACCCAAACGATACCATACCAATACCTATACCTATACCATACCATACCATACCAATACCCATACCATACCATACCATACCATACCATACCATACCAATACCTATACCATACCCAAACCATACCAATACCTATACCTATACCTATACCCATACCATACCATACCAATACCCATACCATACCATACCATACCAATACCCATACCATACCAATACCAATACCAATACCATACCATACCAATACCCATACCCATACCAATACCTATACCTATACCATACCATACCAATACCTATACCCATACCATACCAATACCTATACCCATACCCATACCATACCCATACCATACCATACCATACCTATACCCATACCATACCCATACCCATACCATACCAATACCTATACCCATACCTATACCCATACCAATACCCATACCTATACCTATACCCATACCTATACCATACCAATACCTATACCTATACCCATACCATACCAATACCAATACCAATACCATACCATACCAATACCTATACCCATACCATACCATACCATACCATACCCATACCATACCATACCCAAACCATACCATACTAATACCTATACCTATACCCATACCATACCCATACCCAAACCATACCAATACCTATACCTATACCATACCATACCATACCCAAACCATACCATACCAATACCTATACCCATACCATACCATACCATACTATACACTTTTTTGGACCTATACCTATACCCATACCATACCAATGCCTATACCCAAACCATACCATACCAATACCTATACCATACCTATACCATACCATACCCTACCTATACCATACCATACCAATACCATACCAATACCTATACCATACCAATACCTATACCTATAACCATACCATACCATACCATACCAATACCTATACCCATACCATACCATACTTATACTTATACTATACTTATACTATACTATACACTTTTTTGGACCTATACCTATACCCATACCATACCAATACCTATACCCAAACCATACCATACCATACCAATACCTATACCATACCAATACCTATACCTATACCATACCAATACCTATACCCATACCATACCCTACCTATACCCATACCATACCATACCATACCTATACCATACCATACCATACCAATACCATACCAATACCATACCATACCATACCAATACCTATAACGATACCATAACATACCTATACCATACCATACACCTATACCCATACCATACCTATACCATACCTATACCTATACCATACCAATACCTATACCCATACCATACCAATAACCATACCCATACCTATACCTATACCATACCAATACCTATACCCATGCCATACCATACCATACCATACCATACCATACCTATACCTATACCCATACCATACCATACCCAAACCATACCAATACCTATACCTATACCATACCATACCATACCCAAACCATACCATACCAATACCTATACCCATACCATACCATACCATACTATACTATACACTTTTTTGGACCTATACCTATACCCATACCATACCAATGCCTATACCCAAACCATACCATACCAATACCTATACCATACCTATACCATACCATACCCTACCTATACCATACCATACCATACCAATACCTATACCTATACCATACCAATACCTATACCATACCAATACCTATACCTATAACCATACCATACCATACCATACCAATACCTATACCCATACCATACCATACTTATACTTATACTATACTTATACTATACTATACACTTTTTTGGACCTATACCTATACCCATACCATACCAATGCCTATACCCAAACCATACCATACCAATACCTATACCATACCATACCATACCCTACCTATACCATACCATACCATACCAATACCTATACCTATACCATACCAATACCTATACCATACCAATACCTATACCTATAACCATACCATACCATACCATACCAATACCTATACCCATACCATACCATACTTATACTTATACTATACTTATACTATACTATACACTTTTTTGGACCTATACCTATACCCATACCATACCAATACCTATACCCAAACCATACCATACCATACCAATACCTATACCATACCATACCAATACCTATACCCATACCATACCCTACCTATACCCATACCATACCCTACCTATACCATACCATACCTATACCATACCATACCATACCAATACCATACCAATACCATACCATACCATACCAATACCTATAACGATACCATAACATACCTATACCATACCATACACCTATACCCATACCATACCTATACCATACCATACCTATACCTATACCATACCAATACCTATACCCATACCATACCAATAACCATACCCATACCTATACCTATACCATACCAATACCTATACCCATGCCATACCATACCATACCATACCTATACCCATACCATACCATACCAATACCTATACCCATACCATACCATACCAATACCTATACCCATTCCCATACCCATACCATACCATACCAATACCTATACCCATTGTGGAAATATCCATGATATTGATATTGTTCAATAATGAAGGTACTATACCAGAGTTGACTCGACAAGAGGTCACCATTACTGCTGGCAAAGCAAGTTAACAGGAAGGTGTGACATGTGACACCTCCGCCTCCCAAGGGAAGAGAGAGGATGTCAGTGCCAGAACCACTAGTTGTCACGGTGTGTGTCAGGTTGGGGACCCAGATGCAGAACAAGCAGGCAGGCAGGTAAAGTCCAGTATTTATTAGACAAAGAACACTTAACAGCTTACATGGTGACGAGGCAACAGCAGGACAAAACAGGCAGGAACACACAGTAACATCAAACTTGGATCTGGCAGTGTGAGAGCAGAATGAGTCCAGTACTTATAGACTACAGGCTGATAGAAGCAAACACAGGTGAGTGTCATCAGGCAACTGCAGGCTAATGACAGAATGGAGACAGGTGTGTAACAGGGGATGAGGTGAGACAAGACAGGCAACAAATAGGCAAAACAGGAAACACATCACTACAAAATAAGGGTATACAGTACACAGTTCACAGTAAGATCATGACAGTACCTCCCCCCAAGGGATGGGTACCAAACATCCCAACAACAAAAATACATCAAAATACCAAGCAGGGTGGGTGGAGGGGAGTTGGAAAGGAGGGAAACAGGCACAAAACAAACATAGGACTGGCAGGACAAAAACAGCTAAATAACAGATCTACAAGCTCAAACATGTTAGGAGAAAAAAAAAACTGGACTGGCCTTAGGCATGGTAGGACAAAAATACTGCATCGGCAGGACAACACATGCTTGGGGCAGGGCAAGACAAAAGGGTACACTAACAGTGTTAAGGAACTGGACCGTCTGGGGAACAAAATACTAACCGATAGGGAGACACACAGACAAACATGCAGGCAGACACGCAGTCAGACAGGCTGACAGACAGATAGACAGACAGACAGACAAAAAGGAAGACAAACCAAGGAACTGACAAGTGACCTGACAGATAGGTAGACAGGCAGACAAACAAGTAATTTGACATAAAGTCAAATAAGTAGAAAAGTCAGACATAAGGCTAGAGGACCGGGGGGTAGTCTGACAAACGAAAAGACTAGCAGACAGACAAGCAGACACACAGACAGGCAGACATAAAGACAAGCAACTAGTAGGCAGGGCAGGGTAACTAGGAGAGCTAGCAACCTTAGTAACAGGGGAACTGACAAATGGAGGAACACCAAAGACAGGGCTAGGCACTGGGTTAACATGAGGGCTAGGAACAGTTTGTGGGTCAGGGAAACGAACAGACCTCTGTGGTGCGACCTGTGGCAGTTCAGAATGTTCCAGAAGGGTGCCAGCAAATAAAGCTGACCGGGCTTCAGACAGGTCGTCGGCTGAGGAGGGCATAGGCAGGCCGTCCACAAAGACAGGGGACAAGGGCTCAGGCAGGATATTAGCAGCTGAGGGCGCAGGTAGCAACATTGAAGCCTCTGTAGTGGTGTGCTGCGCCGGCAGCGCCCTGGCGCCGCTCTGTGGCGGCGGCAACGTGTCGCTGTGTGGCGGCGGATGCATCTGGGCGTCGCTGTGCGGCAGCATCTCAGCGTCGCTATACTGCGGCGGCAGTGCGGAGGCGTCGCTGGGCGGCAGTGGCCGCATCTTGGCGTCGCTGGGCGGCAGTGGCCGCATCTCGGCGTCGCTGGGCGGCGGTGGCCGCATCTCAGCGTAGCTGGGCGGCGGTGGCCGCATCTCGGCGTCGCTGGGCGGCGGTGGCTGCATCTCGACGTCGCTGGGCGGAGGTGGCCGCATCTCGGCGTCACTGGGCAGCCAGTTGCACTGGCGGAAGCGACGGCGACCACGCCTCCTCCTTGCAGACCCAAGACAGGCAGGTTCAGGAAGCACAGCGTCAAGACAGGCAGGTTCCATACCTGAACCCCAGCCATACCGCTGGAGCAGGCTGGTCACAAGCCAACTGAAGGCTAGAAGGCTGGGAATCAGTGGAAACAGGAGTGGCCGGCTCGGGGCCAACAGGCCGAAGATGGTTGCTGGATAGCAAGGATGCTAATATGGAAGTTAATTGTCTGGCCGTTCCATCCACTAATCTTGCGAGGTCTGGTCTCTTCTTCATGAAACAATAAACCTCCTTAAGAGCCATCCTGAGAGCGGTCTCCTGCTGTTTAACACAGGAGGTGTTCTTAACAGAGTCCACATAGCTCTTGATAGCTAGTAGGTCATCATCAACGTCCTGGAGTTCTGTTGGGTCCATGTTGGCCAGATCCAACTGTCACGGTGTGTGTCAGGTTGGGGACCCAGATGCAGAACAAGCAGGCAGGCAGGTAAAGTCCAGTATTTATTAGACAAAGAACACTTAACAGCTTACATGGTGACGAGGCAACAGCAGGACAAAACAGGCAGGAACACACAGTAACATCAAACTTGGATCTGGCAGTGTGAGAGCAGAATGAGTCCAGTACTTATAGACTACAGGCTGATAGAAGCAAACACAGGTGAGTGTCATCAGGCAACTGCAGGCTAATGACAGAATGGAGACAGGTGTGTAACAGGGGATGAGGTAAGACAAGACAGGCAACAAATAGGCAAAACAGGAAACACATCACTACAAAATAAGGGTATACAGTACACAGTTCACAGTAAGATCATGACACTAGTAAGTTCCACCAGCAAACTGCTTCTCCCATGCCAGACCTCATGGCCATCACATGTCAGTGGGGAAATACTTCCTGGTCTTTCAACCAATAGAAAGGCTGTTACAATGTGCTCAGCAGCCAATGATGCCAAGCTGGTACGGAACCGCCTACAGGGCGGTCTCCACCGAACAGAGGTTTTATAAACCTCGCGAGGACTCTAGTAGCTCAGATTCTAATAACAACAGGAGTCCACACCTCGTGCCAAACGTACGATGAACAACACAGCTCACATAGACCAATGGTAATTATTGATACATAATGCAAACTATTAATAATCAATGAATAATGTGTTATCCATGTGTTGTGTAAACCTGCCTGTAATCGACGAATGTATGTGTATTTCTGTCTCATTCATGCAGGTTATTTACCTAACTAAACCTAACTAAACGTCTAACCTAAACTGGGTTAAAACTAACCCTTAAACCAATCCTAGATAATTAGTTCATGTGTTTAAATGTATGTTTGTTAAACGACAATAAGAGTATAAAAGACACTTGAGTTATATTATTTAGACAGTTTGAGTAAAGACATTACTCTTTGTGCAGTTGTGACCCTTTCAGTAGGGATAGCTATGAACCACGATGCTATCAACTTAGCAAATTAAATCGTGGATAGCTATAAATCTGAACAGTAAATAACCATGGGGTGCGATTATTATCATAATCGCGGTAAACTTTACTAAAACAAACGCTCCAAATGAGCATGGTTAGTGTGCAATTATCAACTTAATCGCGGTAACTTTACTAACAATTAAACCAGTAGCCTTGTAACTAAAATAGCCTTGTAACTAAATAGTTCAAAGCACGGTTAATAGACGCCACGGCTAGACTCAAAAGTCTCAAGCATAGATGGTAAATCGCCTGATGTACAACCACAGGCCTTGTGCTAAATGTACAAATAAAGCTAAACTGCGGCGTAAAACAGTACATAGCTAAAAATCCGGTTTAGCACAGAGCTCTATAAAGAAGCCAGCAGACTTGTAGGATACAAAGCGTTACTGTAAGCTAAAATTTGCTAAACCTAATTACAGGCGGACAATTTGATCCGAGCTCTGGGTTTTAATGATTACTCCAGAATCAAGGACGTACGGCCTCTGATTCCAAGCAAGCTGATGTCATTGATTTAGGGGTGATCATTGTAAACTAGAAAACGGGTCAATAGTCCCATGTTATCCTTGCTTTTCACCAAGGGTAAAATGGCCGCCGAGCTAATTTGCTAAAACCATTAGCCTATTGTCTCTTCTACTCTGAAGCACTTCTAAACCTAGCCATGAGCGGGGGAAGGGCAGAGTAACCAGGCAGAGCAACAAGGCTCAAATAATGGCAACTATTGCCTCCTCACTCTAAACACTTCTACCTAGCCACATGAGCGGGGGAGGGGCAGTGATGGTAAGCAGGCAGACAGGGCCTAATGGTAACTTAAAATGGCCCCTAAACTAACACTGTAGAATAGTCATGCTTCAGTGTTGCCTCACTCTCTAGAAGACTCTCCATCCTAGCCATAAGTGCGGGGGAAGGGTAGAGTTTGGTAAACAACAGGGCTCCACCACTCTAACTTCTGCTCATCAGCAAGGGGTGGGGGGAGGTCGTAAAAACAACCCAAATGCTAATTGCAGCACCAAAGGATGCATGCAGTCGGGGAATGACACAGACCACTAAGGCTAAAACTAATTGAGAAATAAGGGAGGCAGGTTTTATTAGCAATGAAATGTGAAACCACTTTTAACTATAATACCTAGCTTAAATTAGACCAGAACCGTAACAGAAACAAAAAATACTGTAAACGCTAAACTGGCTAAATCCCCTGTGTCAATGCTATAAAACTATAAAACCGTGATAATAATAGCACTTGCTAAAATCCCAAAGATTCAAATAAATTTGATAGGTGAGGCAAAGATGGCTAATATATTAATCAATGAGTTAAAAGTTAAAAGCGAAGAGGCACGATCAATATTCGAAAAATTAGCTACTGAGTGTAAAATAAGTCTGTCACAGGAATTTCCCAAACACACAAAAGTAGACGCATTTATTAAACTTAAAATAGCTTTCGGGAAAGTAGCAGATACTTATACGGACTATTGTGAAGAGTTAAAGGAAACTAATTTAATAACACAATATGCTTTGGAAGCGGACAATGCGTTTAACACTTTCCACAACATAAGACAGTCGCTGATGACTGCAATGTGGTCAAAGTTACAGCCAGAGTGGACCCAGTTAATTGACAGAGCGTATGTATTGCTTTGTTCCGGGCCAATGGCATTAATAGAGTTAGGGGATTCTTCAATATTACAAGACAATAAATCCTTCATAAGTCCGAAAAGTTCAATCCAAATGCTTTCTGACTATAAAATACTTGTTCTAGCAACAAAAAGGCTCAAACTGCAGGCCGCACCAGAAATAGGCCAGATAGGGCTAATAAAACACAAAGGATTCAGGTCAGCGGGGTCAAGGAAGACGACACCAGAGACGTCACCTCGCGAGCCCCAGGGGGGCTTGCCACCACGTCAGCGGAGGACAACTACCAGACGCCTGACCGCCCTCTCACCCCAACAGATGACGTCACCTCGATTGGGGAAGAAACGGCAGGGGGGCGGCAGGAACCGGGCCGCCCTCTCACCCCAACAGCAGACGTCACCAAGGAGCTGGACACGGCACAAAGCCCAGTGTCCGACGTGGGAAACGAGACGCCGACCGCCACTACGTCGGTGCACATCGACCAGACTCCCAACGCAGCACCGGAGGCCTGCGACAGCAAGGTGCGTCCCAACACGGTGCCACGAGGCCCAGCGGAGCCGGCACCTGACGCCAAGTCAGCGGAACCAGCACCGGAGCAGCATGAAACCTGCTGTGACCACACAGAAGAAACGGCGCCCTCTCCAGCCGTGCAAACTACAGTCGTCAGGGAGCAACTGGACACGGCACAACGAGGCCCAGCAGAACCAGCACCAGGTAGCATCAACCCAGGATCCGCCCCGTCGAGGCATAAACCCTTGAGTTTCACCGGAGCGGAGTCTGCGATGCTCGCCCTGCGATGTCTACCCACGCCAGCAACCACTGCAGTAGTCCACCCCACAACAGCGGCCACCACAACAAATCCCCTCCTGTCCGGCGAGGGTAAAGGTGGTGAGCTGGGGGGACCGCCCACAGCCAAACCACGTGGAAGCTGGGGAAAGCTTTGCAAAGCAGCACTCTCCATCACAAGCCCTGCAGCCATCGGTACGGTCACAATAAAACCGGCCGATGGCACCGATCAGGGCAGAGGGAAAGTTAAAATGAAAAAGTGCAGTGTCTGCCGAACACGTCATGAATGAATGACGGATGCGCGCGCACCAATCCCCCCCCCCCCCCCCCCCCCAACACCAGCAGGCCCAAAAAAGATGGCCGCCAGGAAGAATGTTGACAATTGGGGGAGCACGCGCGCACACACACACACACACATGCCCCCCCCCAACGAAGGGGAGTTGGCCACCACAAGGATTGGGGGAGCGCGCACACACAGAGCAAACCCCCCCCCCCCTTCAAACGCAAGGCAGGAAGTCCGAATGCAAACACACACACACACACACACACACACACACACACACACACACACACACACACACACACATCCCCCCCCCCCTAACACAGGGAGGGGGGCCTCCAGTGGGACCCATTGCAAAATGTAAGAGACAATGGGAGATCTGTGTTGTGTTTTTATAAAGTTGTGTGATTGTGAATTGTATTACAAGTTAACATTACAGAATACATAACATTCCCCGGTTGACCGAGTACAAACCAGAAAGTAAAAAGGTGTCTCATAAGTCCGAGGGTAAATTAATGTGTGGTATAAAATAATGTTAACTCTTCCTTTCCAGCAAGGGAAAAGCCTGGGTGGAAGGTGTGAATTGTAATTGTAACATTTGAAATGTGATGACTTTGTTAAGTTACAGGCCAGTATAATTGCAATAATTGCCTAAAAAACCTTAAGGTGACCAAATAAAAGTGCCATGCTAAATTACACATTAGTTACTAAACTCACAAAATCCAAGGGCTTTTACGAAAAAGACAGTAAAAGTTAACCAGAACCCTTGTGAAATCTTATCAATCTGCTTAGAACAGGACCAAGCATGTTTACGAGGGGTAATGAATGGCAGGAAAACCTGCTTCTAAAAAGTAATAATCTTAACAGGTTGACTTTATTTAACAGTATGGGATGTTAGATAATGTAACAAATTAAATAGTGATCCACGAAGATATCACAAGTCAATGTATTTGTTCGAACAAAGTGGAATCAAATTGAACAGGATTACAATTACAAGGAAACAAAATGGAACCCTTAAAATAATTCTGAAGAACACCAAAAGATAAAACAAAGAAAAATATTATAATTCCTTAACCAGTCAGTTCAAAGGCATGTTAAGCTAATCATAGTTTTGTGTTTATCAAACCCTCCCTCGGCACAGATATCAATGTGTCGAAAACCAAACCCTTTATAAACGAAATGATTGTTTGAAGAACCTCTTCAATAAGTTTATGAATAGGTTCTTGCGGGGGGTGTGGAAATATCCATGATATTGATATTGTTCAATAATGAAGGTACTATACCAGAGTTGACTCGACAAGAGGTCACCATTACTGCTGGCAAAGCAAGTTAACAGGAAGGTGTGAAATGTGACACCTCCGCCTCCCAAGGGAAGAGAGAGGATGTCAGTGCCAGAACCACTAGTAAGTTCCACCAGCAAACTGCTTCTCCCATGCCAGACCTCATGGCCATCACATGTCAGTGGGGAAATACTTCCTGGTCTTTCAACCAATAGAAAGGCTGTTACAATGTGCTCAGCAGCCAATGATGCCAAGCTGGTACGGAACCGCCTACAGGGCGGTCTCCACCGAACAGAGGTTTTATAAACCTCGCGAGGACTCTAGTAGCTCAGATTCTAGTAACATCAACAGGAGTCCACACCTCGTGCCAAACGTACGATGAACAACACAGCTCACATAGACCAATGGTAATTATTGATACATAATGCAAACTATTAATAATCAATGAATAATGTGTTATCCATGTGTTGTGTAAACCTGCCTGTAATCGACGAATGTATGTGTATTTTAAGGCTGCAACAACGAATCGATTAAATCGATAAAAATCGATAATCAAATTCGTTGCCAACGAATTAGATTATCGATTTTAATCGGCAACAAATCACGGGTGTTTTAACTGTTTTTAACAGCAGCTTGACGCTGCTATGCTATGGGAGACAAGCCACTCTCATACAGTGAGAGTTGCGCATGCGCACATCGCACAAGCATTAAAGCCACACATCAACAACAATGGCAGCCGCTGCAGCAGCACCCTCGTCTCGCGAACGAATGAAAACATCAAAAAGCTGGGAGCATTTCACACTTGACAAGCCAAAGAAAGTAATTACCTGCAAACTTTGCAAGGCGGATTTTAATTGGCATGGCAGCACCAGCACCATGAACGAACATCTCAAGAGAAAGCATCCGTTTGCTGTGGAACCTGATGAAGACTCCCCTCGGTAAGTTAGCTTGTTATCTTGCTGGCCTGATAGCATCATAGCAGACTGTGTTGTCTTGGCTTTTTTAACATTTAAAATTAACTATAATTTCTCGTCACCAGACTTTCCACGGCGGAAAGCCTGCTTTCTTTTTACCGTTCAGTAATGGTCAGGCCCAGTGTAGTCCATCTGCTCTATATTTGCGCTATAATAGAAACATAAACGCGATCGTGAACGGGATCAATTCACCTAGCAAGTTGCTGATCCGGTCTGATGCGGAAACGCTACGTGCGTGTGTGTGTCTCTGTAATTGCCGGATACAGTAGGTGGGCTCTAGACCGGAACCGAGCGCTGAGCAGTACATGGTAACCATGCAGGCTGCTGTCCTGAACATTAAAGCCAAGACATCACGTCAGGATTTTATAGAATCAAGAACATGAAATTACTAGAATGTTTCTTATGTGTATGTAAAATAAAATGTTTATGAATAAATAAAAACGATTACAATATTTGAGAGAGATGCTTGTTAAAATATATAGCTTGTTGACAAGTGTCTTTTTTTTTATTTTTTATCAATGTATATACAGTCACAAGAAGAAAACTGGTGCCATGGATACATATCTGCAGCAGAGGCCTGTCTGCACTCCGCAGCAACAAAATGACCTCACCAAGTCGGTGTTAAACATGATTGTCGGAGACATGAGGCCAATCAACATAGTTGATGGTGAATGGTTTAAAAAAATGTTTCATGACTTCTACCCATCGTACAGCCTGCCATCAAGAACCCACTTCACAAAGTTGGTGGAGAAGAAATTCAAAACAACCCTTCTGGAGGTAAGTTTATAACACACACACACACACACACACACACACACACACACACACACACACACACACGAGATACATATTTAATGTAAGTAATTATATATTTGATAACATAATTAACTCAAATAAATAATATTAAGATTGCTGATTAATACATTAACCCATTTAGACCAGAGGAGGCCTGTGTCGCCTTAGCTTTTGACCACTTATTTTTAACTTTAGCTATTGAAACATAGCTCTATATAGATCTACAAGCTCATAGCATGGCACAGAGTGCCGTGCTATAAGCTTGTAGATCTGCTCTTTTTTCTGCTCCTTGACATGAAATGCTTTGAGCAACACTGACATAGAAACAAAGCTTTTCAGAAAACTGATTTAGAAGACATTTTGTGCTCAGGTCTTGGCTTAATTTAGAATAAATAATAAAACTAAAATCACATCTCCTGCTCTGTCTTTTAAGGTAAAGGAGATGTTGGAGGATGCACTTACCGCTGATGCCTGGACCAGCCGTGCCACGGAGGCATACCTCGGCGTTTCCTGCCATTTCATCACAAAAGACTGGAAAATGAAGACCCTGAACCTGGCCACCATGCCCCTTGAGGAGAGGCATACTGCCGCAAACATTGCAACATGGATGGAGGAGGTGATACAAAACTTTGAAATTTCGCCTACCAAAGTGAAAGCATTAGTTCACGATAACGCGTCCAACATGGTTGCAGCAATGAGAGAGCTCCAAACGAAGCATGGATGGGCCTCTGTCCGCTGCGCTGGGCACACACTCCAGCTCATAGTGAACAGTGCCCTCAAAGACACGACCATCACCAGAGCTGTGGGTGCCTCAAGATGCAGAGCAGAGTACTTCCATAAAAGCGAGGCAGCCTGTACAAAACTGCAACAGAAACAGAAGCAGTTTGGAAAATCAGATCACAAGTTGATCCAGGATGTGGCGACTAGATGGAACAGTACATACTACATGATGGAGAGGCTCCTTGAACAGCGCTGGCCAGTCGTTGCAGTGCTATCAGATCCTGAAACTCCACAGAACAAGAAATACTTGGACTTGAAGCCAGAGCAGTGGGTGTTGCTCGAAGAGCTGGTGAAAGGGCTTCAGCCATTTGAAACTGGTACAGTTTACCTAAGTGGGCAGAATTATCCAACTGTTTCGTGTCTCCCACAGCTGGTCAAAGGGCTGCAACGGTCCATGCAGCAAAGCCAATTCAAGACGGGCCCAGGTAAATCTTTTCTCTCCGAAGCCAAAAAAGGCATAACCCAAAGATGGGGGAGTCTGCAGACAAACCCAGAAAAAAACCCAATTATGATTGCAGCTTCCCTTGACCCAAGGTACCTGAAGTTGAAATTTCTGGCTGCTGAAGATGGCACTAGGGTGAAAGCGGCAGTTGAAGACCTTGCCATCAAAGAAGCAAAGGAGAGTGCTGGTGACTCCACACAAGTCCAGCAGGACGTCGTCGTCAGAGCAGAAAAATCAGCCCTGGATGACCTCCTTCATTCTGACACAGACAGTCAGAGTGATGACTCGGATGAAGAGGAAATCCTGGAAGGCCAAAAGATCCA
Organism: Electrona antarctica; assembly: GCF_951216825.1. Classification (NCBI taxonomy): domain Eukaryota; kingdom Metazoa; phylum Chordata; class Actinopteri; order Myctophiformes; family Myctophidae; genus Electrona; species Electrona antarctica. Next base: position 34,703,944 of record NC_136804.1, on the reverse strand, counting down.
CAACGTGAGGAATGAAGTTCAGCGCTACTTCACACTGCCACCTCTAGGCAAAAAGGAAGACCCTCTCAAATGGTGGGGGGAAAATGAGAAGAGTTTCCCCACACTGTCAAAGGTGGCAAAATCTTTTCTGTGCATTACTGCAACATCCACCCCGGCAGAAAGAATCTTCTCTGCAGCAGGGAATATCTGCTCTCAGAAGAGAGCCAGCCTCACACCAGAGCATGTGGAGATGCTAACTTTCCTGACATTGAATATGCGAATTTGAGCCTCATGCAGGAGTTGTGTGTAGAGTACTAGAGAGTCACACACACACACACACACACACACACACACACACACACACACACACACACACACACACACACACACACACACACACACACACACACACACACACACACACACACACACACACACACACACACACACACACACACTTTCTCTATGACAGCCACAGGCTCTCTGTCTCACACACACACTGACCCAGGAGAATCAAAGCTGTACTACCAGACCAGTATGTTTTCATAATGTGCCATGTTTACAGAATGCACCTTTCTTTTAAGTATCAAGTGAGTTTACTTACTTTTATTGCTGCTACACAAAATGGTAATTTTGATACCTCAGTTTGTTTAATTTTTACATAATCAGAATCAGTTTATTTTTGTTTTATATTCAGCAGCACTTTATTTTATTTGAATACTTTATTAGTCTGCTTTGTTAATGTTTACAGAGAGAAATGTTATGTACTTGCTTTATATTTAGCAGCACCTTGATTGATTCTGAAATGATCTCATATCAGATTCTGGGCATTTCACTTTGTGGTGAAACGGGGATGGGACTTGAGAATTTTGACTGCCTGCCTCCTATGCAGTTTTAATGTTGTTCCCCTACCCCTCTTATTAATTTGTAGCTGCTCATGCCAGAACAACCCTTTGGTGAATGGTTTGAAATTGAATGTTCTTATTGCACTTGAAGTGCATTACCAGTGACTGACAGTTAGCTATATCAGTCATGGGATGTTCTTATACTTATATTTGTTTTACTTCAATAATTTTTAGTGAAATTAAATCCAACTGTTGGAGTTATCAGTGCTCTGGTTGGCCACTGGCCAGAGATGGTGAAACAGGGATGGGACTTGAGACTTTTGACTGCCTGCCTCCTATGCATTGTTTTTATGTTTTAATGTTCTCCCCGACTCCCCTGACCCCTCTTATTGTAGCTGCTCATGCGCCAAAACAATGGTTTGAATGTTCTTATTGCACTTTAAGAAACCAGAGGTTCAGCATCAAAACAGGTTTCAGGTTTGTTATGTAAGGAACATTGTTGTGCAGTCAAAGCTTTAATAAAAACATATTTTTGAAGGAAGTATTCATTGTTATTGTTTATATTGTATTGTTAGAACATGCCTATAACTTCACAGTACATTTTAAAAGTATTTGCAAAAAGGTGCCATTATCCGATTAATCGATTAATCGTTTAAATAATCGGCAGATGAATCGATTATGAAATTAATCGTTAGTTGCAGCCCTAGTGTATTTCTGTCTCATTCATGCAGGTTATTTACCTAACTAAACCTAACTAAACGTCTAACCTAAACTGGGTTAAAACTAACCCTTAAACCAATCCTAGATAATTAGTTCATGTGTTTAAATGTATGTTTGTTAAACGACATTAAAAGTATAAAAGACACTTGAGTTATATTATTTAGACAGTTTGAGTAAAGACATTACTCTTTGTGCAGTTGTGACCCTTTCAGAAGGGATAGCTATGAACCACGATGCTATCAACTTAGCAAATTAAATCATGGATAGCTATAAATCTGAACACCCATACCCATACCATACCATACCTATACCTATACCATACCTATACCTATACCTATACCTATACCCATACCATACCATACCCATACCCATACATATACCTATACCATACCATACCATACCATACCTATACCCATACCCATACCCATACCAATACCTATACCTATACCCATACCAATACCTATACCCAAACCATACCAATACCTATACCCATACCCAAACCATACCCTACCTATACCCATACCATACCAATACCTATACCTATACCATACCAATACCTATACCTATACCCATACCATACCAATACCTATACCCAAACCATACCAATACCATACCATACCAATACCTATACCCATACCCTACCTATACCCATACCATACCATACCAATACCTATACCCATAACATACCAATACCTATACCCATACCATACCATACCAATACCTATACCCATACCATACCAATACCTATACCTATACCCATACCATACCATACCAATACCTATACCCATACCCATACCATACCATACCATACCAATACCCATACCCATACCATACCAATACCTATACCTATACCCATACCAATACCTATACCCATACCAATACATATACCCATACCATACCATACTAATACCTATACCTATACCATACCAATACCTATACCCATACCCAAACCATACCATACCATACCAATACCTATACCATACCATACCCATACCAATACCTATACCATACCAATACCTATACCCAAACCATACCATACCAATACCTATAACATACCATACCATACCAATACCTATACCATACCATACCAATACCTATACCCATACCATACCAATACCTATACCAATACCTATACCCATACCAAACCATACCATACCAATACCTATACCTATACCATACCATACCAATACCTATACCTATACCCATACCCATACCCAAACCATACCAATACCATACCAATACCTATACCCATACCCAAACCATACCCTACCTATACACATACCAATACCTATACCATACCAATGCCTATACCATACCATACCATACCAATACCTATAACCATACCATACCCTACCTATACCTATACCATACCATACACCTATACCCATACCATACCAATACCTATACCCATACCATACCAATACCTATACCCATACCATACCAATACCTATACCCATACCATACCATACCAATACCTATACCCATACCCATACCATACCCATACCATACCTATACCTATACCATACCTATACCCAAACCATACCATACCAATACCATACCAATACCTATACCCATACCCATACCATACCAATACCTATACCCATACCTATACCATACCATACCATACCTATACCATACCAATACCTATACCCATACCATACCATACCCATACATATACCTATACCCATACCATACCTATACCCATACCATACCTATACCCAAACCATACCATACCAATACCTATACCATACAATTACCATACCATACCAATACCAATACCTATACCTATACCCATACCATACCATACCATAACATACCATACCCAAACCATACCATACCAATACCTATACCTATACCATACCATACCATACCCATACGCATACCTATACCTATACCATACCATACTTATACTATACTTATACTTGTACTATACTTATACTATACTTATACTATACTTATACTATACACTTTTTTGGACCTATACCTATACCATACCAATACCTATACCTATACCCATACCCATACCCAAACCATACCATACCATACCATACCATTACCTATACCTATACCTATACCCATACCCAAACCATACCATACCCTACCTATACCCATACCATACCAATACCTATACCTATACCATACCATACCATACCAATACCTATACCCATACCATACCAATACCTATACCTATAACCATACCTATACCATACCATACCATACCCATACCATACCTATACCATACCATACACCTATACCCATACCATACCTACACCTATACCCATACCATACCAATACCTATACCTATAACCATACCTATACCATACCATACCATACCCATACCATACCTATACCATACCAATACCTATACCCACACCATACCCATATCCATACCCATACCATACCTATACCTATACCCATACCATACCATACCAATACCTATACCACACCATACCTATACCCATACCATACCATACCTATACCCATACCAATACCTATACCATACCAATACCCATACCCATACCCATACCATACCAATACCTATACCCATACCCATACCAATACCTATACCCATACCATACCATACCATACCATACCCATACCCATACCAATACATATACCTATACCCATACCATACCTATACCTATACCCATACCCATACCCATACCCATACCATACCAATACCTATACCCATACCATACCTATACCCAAACCATACCATACCTATACCTATACCCATACCATACCATACCAATACCTATACCATACCATACCTATACCCATACCTATACCTATACCCATACCTATACCTATGTAGTGAGATAATAGGCAATTTATGATGTCAATTAGCCAGAGATTAAATGTAACCTTAACTCGCCAGCGAATTAAAGACACATTAAACTCTATCCCCTTGCATATCATTAACGTCCAATGAAGACGTGAGTTACGAATATGGTTGTATTAATGTTAAAATACGGTTCTCCTCGATGCAAACAGATCAATGAACAGAGACAGAAACAAAGAAAACAGTCCGTAGATTTGTTTAGATTGTACTAGCAAAGTGATATGTTTATTATATCGAAGTACTGGATACAATATATTTCATACAATCGAAAAACGCATAGCAGGAACGGGCGCGTCGTGGTTAATCCAATTTGGACATGAGCCAGAAAGATTTAACCAAGCGCATTGAACAATATATTTTCACCAGGCCAGTGCGTCAGCCGTTGATATAACTTGCGCGGTGAAGCGGCGTTATTCAAGGGTAGTACACAATTAAATCCGATCTGGTCAAAATTATATTACCAATATAGCTTCGTTCCGTTTAAAACACATAGCAAAGATATAGAAAATAGTTTTAGAAAGAAGGCAGAGGGGAGAGGAAAGGATCTTCTCGCGAGGAGAGGCTCAAATGGTTGCTGGACTTTAAAGTTTACTTTAAATTATTTCCCCGAGAAAGAGAGTAGCTGGTTCTCTTAAATCAGGTTATAAAATAAGAAATCTAGCGTCGTTTTGGGCATAAAATGCGTTCAACTTCCTGACCCACCTGTTGGTTGATATTTCCGTCTAGGCGAATTCCTCAGAATCTGGAAGCCAGGAATAATGAACGAAGTTAAGGTCCAGTGATGGTGCGCGACACTATAGTGCTGTCTTTTCTTCTTTAAGTTTAAGTATAACGTGGTCGATCAATGTTCTCATATGAACACCCAGTTAAATGGTACGGGACCGCTCTGAATGTCCCCTGGGGTTCCTGTGTTAAAAGCAAGCTCCGACGTGGCTGTGCTGTTTCGTCGGTCGTTGCGGATCTAGGAGCCACCAAATTAGGTTTGCTTGGGTATATATTGAAGTTAGAAAAAGCGCCAAAAAGGCGTTCTCTTTGTCTCAAAGACTAGCTCAAACCGGTTTGTAATTTGCTTATTTTACCAAAGTCCATTTGGAGGGGGGTCTAAGGTACTTCGCACTTAAAACTTATCAGCCAACAACCATTTGTTTCCCCCGTCTTTGAAGTGCGCAGCGCACACACACATCCACACACCCACACACGTACCCACGCACATGCTCACACACACACACCCACACACGCCCACATCTGGCAAGTCATTCAACATCTAGGTTACTTTTCACACTTCAGTGGGAACAGCGCATCCACCAATATTGAACAAAATGTAGTGGTGTTTGGTATGTAGGTTCTTGTTAAACAATGTATGTTTCGGCAGTGCATGTCATCCTGGTTTCACAATCAAGAGTTTTGGAGTGCATTTCTGTGCAGTGCCTTGTCTCTGTCCGGGTCAAACGTTCACCAGATTCTGCGTGCCAAACGCGCATCCTGGCGGGGGTTATTGGGATGTTTTAGGTCCGGTTGTTTATTCAGTGTAAGCAGTAACTCGGCCAAGTGTCAAGCAACCACGTCGGCCCACATTCTCCTGATTTTACTCACTCAAAGAGAATGGGTGTTGGGGCTTGGTGTCCTGTTACTAAATTGGCAAAGTTAATTCACCCATCAGCTCTCTCTCAGACTACACCTATACCCATACCATACCATACCCATACCATACCATACCTATACCCATACCCATACCAATACCATACCAATACCTATACCCATACCCATACCATACCATACCCATACCAATACATATACCTATACCATCCCATACCAATACCTATACCCATACCCATACCATACCTATACCCAAACCATACCATACCAATACCTATACCCATACCATACCATACCATACCATTACCATACCATACCAATACCCATACCATACCATACCAATACCTATACCTATACCATACCATACCCATACCATACCATACCATACCCAAACCATACCAATACCTATACCATACCATACCATACCATACCATACCCAAACCATACCAATACCTATACCATACCATACCATACCCAAACCATACCAATACCTATACCATACCATACCATACCATACCATACCCAAACCATACCAATACCTATACCTATACCATACCATACTATACTTATACTTATACTATACTATACTATACTATACTATACTATACTATACTATACTATACTATACTATACTATACTATACTATACTCAGGGCTCGACAGTGCGACTAGGTACTCGCATTTGCGAGTTAAAATATCACCGTGCGAGTTGTCAAATTCACTTTGTAGCACCCGTGCGACTACAGAATTTGACCGTTCAATCGTGATAAAGACAATTAAGGCTCTACAGCAAGTGCACAGTCTATAGTTGTGGTTCTATACCTACATTTATATTTATATAGTACGGCGGTGTCGTTCGCCAAAAAGAGCAGATCTACAAGCTAACAACGTGTCGAGACTCAATGCGGCGTTCATTTGAAGATCTGTCCCTTTTGCTCCCACCGCCCCGCCCCTCCATGTGTTGCTGTTCAGTACTTCTCTTCCCTGTCAGCAGTGAACGCAGCAGGATAGCATGATAGCGCAGAAGGAGTTGCTAGGACCCCGACACGTTGAATACTAAAGTTATTTGGAAAGTTTAATGTTCAAACATCACTCTATAACTTTTAACCAAACGTGGGTGAAACAGCGTGCGGCCGTGCACGCAAAGAGTGCACGTGTGCACGGATTCTACCAAAACAACCATCGCTCAGCACCTCGCTTACAAAATCGTGTGCGCAGCGCAAATGATAATACGAATGACCGACTTGGCTGGATACATATTAGTCAGTAGCCTGCATAACGAGCGACGGAAAAAAGGCAAAGATCCCCCCACTACCTCCTTCCACCACGCCGAGGTGTATAGCCTATGTACGATGGTCTGAACTGAAGCAGTCAAAGCCAAGGAGAATGTTACAATACTAATAGTACCATCGAGTAGCCTGCGCCCTGCACCGAATCTCACACGATAGAACAGCAGGATAAAAACGGATAGAAAGTCTGTCTGTCCATACATGAGCAACATAAAATGAATTGATTATCCATCTATCTATCCATCTATCCCTCTATCTATTTGCATAAAAAACTAATAGACTATCAGCATAAAAACAAATTGATTATATAGATTATATAAAAACAAACAAATCCAGATGAATATCAATATTGTGATCATTTCTGAAAGATTTTCCATATTGCCCGCCCCCTACCTCATATCACTGTATTAAAGAAAAATCACACCTGTGTGAAGTGAGGGGCGCTCTTATCATCATACATCATCATGAATCATCTCATATTGGCCAATCAGAATGCCTGTTGCCTGTGATTGGTTAGCTGATTTGCTCGTTTACATATGACATACATTGTCCTTTCAATGTAAATGGCGTTTAATGTTTTGATGTTTAATTTACGTCATATTTAGCGGAATTTTGACCTAATTTCTCCTTTCATTGTCAAGATATTGAGACGTGTGGGGACTACAGCTGTATATAGGAGGGCCCTCAAAAACACATTATTTGATAACTTTTCATCGTGCTCCTAAAATAATTTGTGTGCTACTAGATTTTTCAACTTAGTCGCACACGTGCTACTTGGAAAAATGCTAAGCGTCGAGCCCTGACTATACTATACTATACTATACACTTTTTTGGACCTGACAAATGAGAGAACGGCCATTAAAATGAACTGATTGTGAAGGCATCGGATAAAGGAACACGATTCCAGACTATAAACCAATTAGGATGCGAGCTAGTCACATGTGTTACACGGTACCCAACATCTGCTGATGCACGTATGATCCCACGACACGTGTAAGGCATCACAATCACTAATGGCGTTCGATCGTTCTGTGAGCCGCAGTGTCAGCGACAGTCGAGCGTCCATTCATTATCCCCGCGGCCTGCCTGACTTTATACAAAGTGCATACATGATACACACTGATTAATTCAGGAACACCTACACATATTGAAGCCTAGGTATAGGCCTATAAAGTTATGCATATATCAGATGTGATGTACTGGCACGCATGATGAAACATTATGATACAGTATTGTATGTGCCCATTGTCTGCCACGGAAATATCAATTTCCATGGTGACAGGCACAGTGGATTGCTGCCGAACTAAGTTTCATTCGTGTTTTATTACGCATTGACATGACCTTGAGTGCTCCTCTCCTCTCCTCTCCTCTCCTCTCCTCTCCTCTCCTCTCCTCTCCTCTCCTCTCTTCAATGCAGCAGTTGCATTCTAAAAATGAACTGCTTTGCATTAGGGATGCATCTACCATAAGCACACATACTAATAGTGTGATAGTGTGATAGCAGTGCATAATATGCACAGAGGCGCACAGTCAATTGAGCCTGTTATCAAACCTTATCATATTATGATAAGGTTTGATAACAGGCTCAATTGACTGTGTGCCTCTTCAACAAACTCTGCACGAAAAGATAAAAGGGAAGTGCTCAGAATACACACATCAATAATTAGTAGCTAATGTCTGTTCAAACAAAGTGCAGCGTTCTGCCACTATATATTCTAGACCAGTGGTGGAAAGTAACTTTGTACATTTACTTAAGTACTTTGCTTAAAACTTGAAATGAGACATGCTGCAAAAACTTTATACTTTTGGTACATTAACACTTACAGCGCTAGCATTTATTGAAAAATTAGGATCTAATTCACGCCAGTATTTTTTCCAGTCGAGCTCTTATTTTGAAAAGCCACATTTCCAAGTAGTATTAACCTAGGAAGCTGAACGGAGCCTGGACAGGCCTTGTTTACAATATGAATCCAAACCGGTGCACTGGAACGCTCCACATTGTCGGTTCTGTGCCGTCAAAGAAACGTTGTTTTGGGACAAAGAATAGGAGATACAGGCGATTTAAAGAAACAGATAAAATGGATTATTATGGCGACGACGATCTAAGATGGGTGATCCAGTGCTGTGCTAAAAACATAGCTAGCTAACCGGCTAACGTAAGTAGCATTATGGCTCGATCGATCGAATGCACTATAAAAGCGCAATTGCCATTAATCAACGCCAATGGCGGTAAGTGTAGTGTCAAAAAATAGGCTTCAATTGACCTAGATGTACGGCAATGGCGCTGAAAGAATGAAGTACATTTTGATACCAATACTTAGTATTAGTATCAAATTAGTATTAGTATACTAGTAGTATACTGTATACTATACTACTTTTTTGTATTTTTACGAAAGTTTTTAATTTCAGAACTTTTACTTGTAACTAGTGTTTCTATATTGCAGTATTGATACTTTTATTCAACTACAAAATGTTCCACTACTGTTCTATACTGGTGAAAACCAAGCAATCAATACCGATGGGCCAGTAACTCTTTTCAGGGCGTAACACTCAAAGAGAGATAGGCTAAACGCTGTTAAAAGTGAATATGTGGACTTCAGCAAACCTGATATCCAAAAAAGGTGAGACAAAGAAAAGGCGAGACAGAGTTTTCCTTTGCTAGCGGTAGTGGATCAGAGTGCCCTTTTAAGAGACTTAACCAATTTAGAACTAAGGACGATTCTAAAAAAAACGTCTTCTAAATCCTACACAGTTTTCTGAAAAGCCCATGTTTCTATGTCAGTGGTGCTCAAACATTGTCATGTCAAGGACCCCCACATATATATGTAATTGGCCGCCGACCCCCCATCTGAAAATAAGTTGTTCCAGGAACCCCTCAGAAGCAAAGATTTGAGTTAAAATCGTTGGCTCTGAAAGAATATATATTCAAAGATTTGTGCCATATTTTCACGATTTTTCAAAAATAGCAGACCTACAAGCTCATAGCGCGCCACTCGGTGGCGCGCTATGAGCTTGTAGATCTGCTATTTTTCCAATAGCTAAAGTATAACATAATGCTATAAACACCAAATGGGGTACCCGCCCAAAATGGGTTAAACTCCTGACCGCAGAGATAGACTGTATAATGTCACAAACCGCCGTCTTATAGAATGAATCAATGGGCTATCTGCCTGCTCTGCGGCGGGGCGCTGCAGCCTCGCTCCCCAATGTTGACATTTGGCTGTAAGTATATTGATCCAGCACAGGCGAGGGGAGCACGTCGTACACACACAGCGACTGGAAGGAGAGTTCATGGAGGAAGGGAGCGGAGAACAAACAGACAATCTTTGTTTTGTTGTTGCCTCACACTTATTGGGGGGCTGCATGCCATGCATGCCGCCTTCATGCAGAGACTTTCGCGCTGAAGCTGCAATCTATTCAATTCCATGTCGCCCCCCCCCCCCCCCGCGGCAGCACTGAAATATCCACCGCTGGGTTTAGATTCCGGAAAGCCTGCTTGGACATAAAGCCTGCTTGGACAGAAAGCCTCATTGGACAGAAAGCCTGCTTGGACAGAAAGCCTGCTTGGACAGAAAGCCTGCTAGGACAGAAAGCCTGCTAGGACAGAAAGCCTGCTTGGACAGAAAGCCTGCTTGGACAGAAAGCCTGCTTGGACAGAACGCCTGCTTGGACAGAAAGCCTGCTTGGACAGAAAGCCTGCTTGGACAGAACGCCTGCTTGGACAGAAAGCCTGCTTGGACAGAAAGCCTGCTTGGACAGAAAGCCTGCTTGGACAGAAAGCCTGCTAGGACAGAAAGCCTGCTTGGACAGAAAGAAAGCCTGCTTGGACAGAAAGCCTGCTTGGACAGAAAGCCTGCTTGGACAGAAAGCCTGCTTGGACAGAAAGCCTGCTTGGACAGAGGATATATTGCATTTTCAGCTTCATGCAATACCTCCCCACTGAGCATTTCTTTGTCTAATATACGTCTAACCAGAATTGGTGACCTATTGAATCCGGTACATTACAATATCATTATGCAGTCTGTGATGATTGCATAATGATTGTAATAGTACCGGATTCAATAGGTCACCACTTCTGGAATGACATGAGATTGAGAGCAGAGGGATAGTTTATGACAGTGGCGTGAAAAGACATTTAGAGGGGCAGGTGCTCAAGTGAAAAAAGGGCACCTTGTGCAGCGTGTGGATTCGGCCGGTTGCCTTAATAGTGTGAGATTTATAGATTTTGGGGCATAAATATTATATTAGAAGCCTTTTTTAGCGCGCCACCGAGTGTAGGTCTGCTATTTTTGAAAAATCGTTAAAATGTGCCTCAAACCTTTTTATTTTTTTTAAATTTTGACGTCAGGCCTGAATGGGTTAATTGAATCCTGAAAAGTAACACTTTGACATTATGAGGTTTCCACCTGACAGAGACAATATGTATATATTCCATCATCCCATTCCACCAACATTTCACTGTTCTTGGCTGCCAATCTGTGAGCTATGTTGCATTGCTTCTTTTCTCCAACTGGCACTGCAGCGAGACCATTTTCACAATTGTACAAACTTGCAGCCGAATTGACTTTGCTTTGGTGAATATGTATAGGAGTGAGTGCAGGGCCTTGAATAATGTATAGAAATCAGATATGTTCCGTACTGCGAGCAAGAAGAAGCTCAACTCCCAGCTCATTGTTATGCGCCATGACAGCCTTTGATGTGAAAGCGAGGGGTCTCTCAAATGTAGGGAAAGGAATACAGCGCTGGCTCTGGGAGTGTGTTATCGGTTTTGTAGAGTCACCGGAATGCATACATTTAGTAGAGGTATAACATTATGGAGAGGGAAAAAAAAACCTCCCAAGATGAATGTATAATGAGGTCATACCTTTAGCTGGAGTAAAAAGGAATGAGGAAGTAGTAGTGGGTAAATGTCTGTGTGGGGGTGGCTGTGTGGGGGTGGCACAGTGTGGGGGTGGCTGTGTGGGGGTGGCACAGTGTGGTGGCACAGTGTGGGGGTGGCACAAGGCCCCCGTGAGGGGGTGGCACAAGGCCCCCGTGTGGGGGTGGCACAAGGCCCCCGTGAGGGGGTGGCACAAGGCCCCCGTGTGGGGGTGGCACAAGGCCCCCGTGAGGGGGTGGCACAAGGCCCCCGTGTGGGGGTGGCACAAGGCCCCCGTGAGGGGGTGGCACAAGGCCCCCGTGAGGGGGTGGCTGTGTGGGGGTGGCACAAGGCCCCCGTGAGGGGGTGGCTGTGTGGGGGTGGCACAAGGCCCCCGTGTGGGGGTGGCTGTGTGGGGGTGGCACAAGGCCCCCGTGAGGGGGTGGCACAAGGCCCCCGTGAGGCTCTCCAACGTTGAAGCACTGGGCCCTATAGCGGTAACATCAATACTTTACACTCTATGCCTATGGGGGGGCAGCATAGAGGGTTAACCCTCTTATGGCCAGCCTAATTAACAGTGGCCTTCTGCCTGCACTATTCATATGTTTAATTTGTCATTTTAATGCCAATAGAAAAATCCGTGATATACACACTCCATCTCATTCTCACACGGCAATCCTATAGTATTATACCCAGTCCTGATGGTGGCGGTAGCGTCACCATTGTGCCGATTTTGACCAAATAGAGCGAATCTGGCGATGTCACTTCCGGTTTAAGGAACCACAACATCCGGGACTAGCTTTGAACTGGTGCAGCACTATCAGATGTCCGGAATGCTAAGCGATCATTGTTTATTTTAATAACTAAGTCAAATTAAGCTCTAATCAAGCCCAAAATATCGCATTTTACGCAGCGATGCATGAAACCAAGTAGTACTGTATGAAATATTAAACAGTGCAGTTACAGTTGGTCACTCACTGTTCATTTGGAGGGCCTTCTTTCTTTGATAGCATGCAGGCGTTACCATGCAGTCCCCCCCTCCGTTCTGGAGCAATGACCGTTACCATGCAGTCCCCCCCTCCGTTCTGGAGCAATGACCGTTACCATGCAGCCCCCCTCCGTTCTGGAGCAATGACCGTTACCATGCAGTCCCCCCTCCGTTCTGGAGCAATGACCGTTACCATGCAGTCCCCCCTCCGTTCTGGAGCAATGACCGTTACCATGCAGTCCCCCCTCCGTTCTGGAGCAATGACCGTTACCATGCAGCCCCCCCTCCGTTCTGGAGCAATGACCGTTACCATGCAGCCCCCCTCCGTTCTGGAGCAATGACCGTTACCATGCAGCCCCCCTCCGTTCTGGAGCAATGACCGTTACCATGCAGTCCCCCCTCCGTTCTGGAGCAATGACCGTTACCATGCAGCCCCCCCTCCGTTCTGGAGCAATGACCGTTACCATGCAGCCCCCCTCCGTTCTGGAGCAATGACCGTTACCATGCAGCCCCCCCTCCGTTCTGGAGCAATGACCGTTACCATGCAGCCCCCCTCCGTTCTGGAGCAATGACCGTTACCATGCAGTCCCCCTCCGTTCTGGAGCAATGACCGTTACCATGCAGCCCCCCTCCGTTCTGGAGCAATGACCGTTACCATGCAGCCCCCCCTCCGTTCTGGAGCAATGACCGTTACCATGCAGCCCCCCCTCCGTTCTGGAGCAATGACCGTTACCATGCAGCCCCCCTCCGTTCTGGAGCAATGACCGTTACCATGCAGCCCCCCCACCGTTCTGGAGCAATGACCGTTACCATGCAGCCCCCCTCCGTTCTGGAGCAATGACCGTTACCATGCAGCCCCCCCACCGTTCTGGAGCAATGACCGTTACCATGCAGCCCCCCTCCGTTCTGGAGCAATGACCGTTTTCAGCCAAAAATATATATACGTATACGTACAGTGCTCAGCCAATCAAATCATCGCTATGGGGTGCTCAGCCAATCAAATCATCGCTATGGGGTGCACACAAACAGACAAAGCTGGGCATAGGAGGGGCTAGCTCCATTAAAAAAAGGTAATTTGCAGGCTGGCTTATAAATGTTTTTTTTCCAACGGCGCCCCCGGTTATTAATAGAGGGATTTACGGTACTTTTACTCTACTCTAGCCACTCTACTCTAGCCTGACACTTTTCATTTAATTTCACTTCATTAGAACATATTTTTTGAATGGCCGTGGGTAGCGATTCAGGGCTGGAGCCAGGCTACTTCTACTCCACTACATCTCAGAGGGAAATATTGTACTTTTTAATCCACTACAATTATTTGAAAACTGACATCACATGAGAGCGTAGATATGACTGATGAGCCACAAATCAGGCTCCACTCTAAACATGGCAATCCCATGTGCCAGGAGTTTTAATGTCAGAACTTTTCTTTTTGGACCCCGTGTCCTCAATCGAACCTGCGCTGTAAGGAAAACGCACATGCGCCGATCAGTCATCAGACTACAGTATATCCAATTAGGAAGACTAAAAGAGAAAGAGACATTAGTCATTGTCAAGAGGTGAAGGCGGCGGGAGAGGAGAGACCGGTATATACTGTACCTGCACCACAGAAAACATCATCGGGAAAATAACACATTTAGGCCTGACCTCAAAATTAAAAAAAAATCTTCTAAATCCTCTGAAATAAATATTTTCACGATTTTTCAAAAAAAGCAGACCTACAAGCTCGTAGCGCGCCACTCGGTGGTGCGCTATGAGCTTGTAGATCTGCTATTTTTCAATAGCTAACGTTTAAAACACCAAAAGGGGTTCCCGCCCAAAATGGGATAATATGCTAATTGAGATATGAATAGAGATCAGACCTGCTTCCCTGAGAGCATGAATACATTTACCGTACCTCTCATCTGTATGCAAATGAGGAACAATGGGCTACTATGTTGCTTCAGAGTATTTAACCCATTTAGGCCCGACGTCGAAATTAAAAAAAAATCTTTTTAAAATGTATTTTTTTCCTGAAAAACGTCATGTTTCTATATCAGTGGTTCTCAATATTTAAGGACCCCAACAATTATATGTAATTGCCCGCCGACCCCCATCTGAAAATATATTGTTCCAGGGACCTCCCAGAAGCAAAGATTTGAGTTAAAATGTTCACTCTGTAAAGATTTGAGTTAAAATGTTCACTCTGTAACAATATATATTCAAAGATTTGAGGCACATTTTCATGATTTTTCAAAAAATAGCAGACCTACAAGTTCATAGCGCGGCACTCGGTGCCGCGCTATGAGCTTGTAGATCTGCTATTTTTCAATAGCTAAAGTATAACATAATGCTTAAAACACCAAAAGGGGTTCCCACCCAGAATGCGTTAACACTTCAGCTCTATGAGGAGAAATGTGTCATGGTCAGCGGTTTGAAATGAAACCAACCTGAAGATGATCAAAGGCAAATACATTGTGTCTTTCGGGTCGGGTGGAATTAAATTACACTTATACTTTTCAGGATTCAAAAGTAACACTTTTTTGTGCATATCTACTGTACAAGCTCAATGTGACACGTTTTGAGCTTGTAGATTTGCTATAAATAAGTACACTGTTTGTGTGACACTGTACTATGACAAAGTAAAAAATATTTAGGACGACCGTTGAGCCGATTCTACTCTATGGCTCCGAGACATGGACACTTTCAAAGAAACTAGAGAAACGGTTGGATGGCACTTACACCCGCCTCCTAATGAGAGCGCAACATCTGTCTTGGAAGAGCCACCCATCGACTAATTTAATATACGGCAACCTTCCCTGTGTTTCTTCACTAGTCCGATCAAGAAGAACACAGTTTGCCGGCCACTGCTACAGAGCTGACAATGAGGTTATATCTTCCCTTCTTCTCTGGAGTCCTGCCTCAAAGCAGACCAGAGGTAGAAAACTGTCGTTCCCTGATGTCATCGCTAGGGACACAGGCATCAGTAAGCAGGAACTGGCAATGAAGGACCGGGAAGTCTGGCGTGTTATTGTGAAATCCACGATCTCGAAAAATGATGATGATGATGACAAAGTAGGGCATTGATTTACAAAGACTAAAAACTCAGATTCCCATCATGCACCTGTGCACAGTGTGAAGCTCAACAGTGCTACTTTCTCACATTATGCATGCGTTGGGTTTATCACATCTTTAACTGCACAATTACCTGGACTGGATCGTTTATAGGACGGCAGTGGCTCCGGGTTCAATTCCTCAGCTCCTCCTGTAGGCATAGAGTTGTCCTTGAGCAAGTCACTGCCTTGGATGTCTCGTCTCCGCCAACGATGTGACTATAAGAATGAATACAAGACATGTGGTATAACTGGACCATTGTAAAGCAATTTGGATAAAGCTGCTGCAACATAAATGCAGTATCATAACATTTAATACAGTGCATTTATACACAGCCAAAATGACTATACAATTTTGTTTGTGCGAGAATGATGATCAGTTAATTTGTCTTCAATTACAACTAGATCAACTCTTTGGTTTACTTTAGCAGGCACACAAATCCCACTACATTCATTTCATCAGGTACAGTTAATTATTTTTGGCAACTGTGGAGGCAAGACTCAATACAATAGGAGGTTCTTGGGCAGAAGGAATGTAACATAAAATGTCTTTAATAAAGGCCCAAGGGTTTAGGCTTTAGGGGAAAGGGTAGGGGGGTCTTATTGTGGGGGCATGAAAACACACTATATTCCCCAGTTCTGACAAAGAGTCCTTGGTTTCCAAGGTCCTATATGTAGTGCTGACAAATAGTCCTATATGTTATGCCCCAATGGCAGGGCTTTGTACATCCCTTGACGGGGGAATAGCTGTGCTTTATGCTGTTTAAGTCACAGATACATGTCATTAGAAGTCATTTGTGGGGAAGAGTAACATCAAAATAAAAGACACCATCAATTATTAATAATAAAAAGGTATACCAATGTGTACACCCTAAACAATCATCCTGCCTGAAGCAGACCAAGAAAGATCTCATCAATTATTAATACAAAAAAGTACCTATACAATCGTTGCGTTGCCGCTGCTGTTGTCAACAAAAGGATGCGCTAGCTCCACAGTGGAGCAGAGGAGAGAGAGAGAGAGAGGAGAGAGAGAGAGAGAGGGAGAGAGAGAGAGAGAGAGAGAGAGAGCGAGGGAGAGGGAGAGGGAGAGGGAGGGAGAGAGAGAGAGAGAGAGAGAGAGAGAGAGAGAGAGAGAGAGAGAGAGAGAGAGAGAGAGAGAGAGAGAGAGAGAGAGAGCGTTGAGTGTTTTTGTTTACACAAATAAGAACAATTTCCCTCGGGATAACAATACAATATCTGTCTGTCTTCCTGCCTATCTATCTACTCAAGCCCCGTCAGTGGTATGACATGTTGTACGCTTCCAGTCTCCCCAGCGGCCGTGGGAGGTAACCATGGAAATGTATTAAAGTATTGGTATCAAAATGTACTTCAATTCCCGCTCGGGGCGCTGTGGGTGCTGGTGGCGTGTTTCCTCCTCCGCGTCATCAGTGCCCATACCCGAGGCGGGGTTGGCGAAAGGGCCTTTCTGTGCCTTTCTGTGCGGAGTTTGCATGTTCTCCCCGTTTCCCCTAGGGTAGGTATACCCTCACAAAAACATGCAGTAATCCTGGTCTCTAAACTGCCTCCCCCTGGCCAGCCGGGGCGCCTGATGGAGGGGAAAGGAACTGGTTGGAATAACGTGTTCCTTCCACGCGCTACGTCCAACCAGGGAAACTCCCCCCTGTCAGGTGTAAAGGAGCAACTTGGACACTCAGGCATGAAGGAAGCATGAGTTCAAGTCCGTTGCTCTCCCCATGTCCCCCATATATGGGGACTAGGTTGGCGGAGGGTGTGTAGAGCCCAGGATCACATTAGATAATTGGCACAGGGGTGAAAAAATGGGTTACAAAATCGAGGGATAAAAATTTAGAAAAAAAAAAAAAGTACTTCAAAGTACAAAAAGTAGAAAGTATACTCAATATGCAGAATGTCAGATTTCACAATTTTTCAAATTCATATAAAATGTTAGTCTCTCGAGACAGACTGCTGACGCTGTTTTTCCTTTGTCTTGCCAATGGGTTCCCAGATTGATAAAATGGATGTTTTGGAAAATAGCAGGTCAACAAGCTCACAATACGTAGCATGGCGACACATTCTGAGCTTGTAGATAAGCTATTTTCAAATGGCTGAAATATAGGGCTGAAATGGTTAGTTTTTTTTAGTAAACTAATTATTAAAAATCTTCAAAGTAACTAGTAATTAAAGTTTTCAAATAATTCTAGTGGAGTAAAAAGTACAATATAGTACTTGAGTAAACTGACTATGCTCTGCGTCAGGAAAGGAGACGATGGTACAAAGTCTGTATATTAGCCTGGATTAAATTAATACAGTTATCCACCTTGAGCTTGTGTACGTGGGAAATAGCCATGCGTGTGTGTGTGTGTGTGTGTGTGTGTGTGTGTGTGTGTGTGTGTGGCTGCATGCGAGTTCACTCACTTCATTTCAGAGGATTTACTCTTCCTTTGTACACACCCATGAGGAGAAATATCTGTCCTGGGTTAAGCAGCTGCTCTGTACATCTTCACCACAGACCCAGCTAATCAGACTGAATGCTTGCAGGGATTCCCAAAAGGTAGACCTGCACTGCCTTCCCAGAAGGCCGTGTCAAATCCTTGGAACAAATCCACAAAACTACCACTTGAATTAAGGTGACTTGATTGATTGACATGGAGAAGAGCCGCCTGTCTCCCTTCGTGGCTTATAGAAGTTCTATAGTAGGCTCATAACCCCAATGCAATGATTTGTTTTCAAGAGTGTTGCATGCAAACATCAGTAGCATTACGTAATGATATAAAAATGTGCGAGGCAAAATGCCTGAAGTCCCCCCCCCCCCCCCCCCACCCTCCTATTCCCCATTCCAAGCGCGTTTGTGTTATATGTATAACGCCAGCACCGCTACGCTATATTCAAAAGCCCTCTTATGGAGGGTAGATCTTGTTGAGCTCGTCATTTTAACCCATTTAGGCCTGACTTCGAAATTAAAAAAAAATTAAATAGAGGTTTTCTGAAAAACCTCATGTTTCTGTATCAGTAGTTCTCAATATTTCACGTCAAGAACCCCAAAGATTATATGTAATATGCCTCCGCCCCCTCATCTGAAAATATGTTGTTCCAGGAACCTATGAGTACCAGTAGGGGCAAAAGTGGCGCTGTTGTGCCACAAACAGAGAGAGAGAGATAGTGCTGCACAGTTGCCTGCTAATGAGAGAGAGAGAGAGAGAGAGAGAGAGAGAGAGATGGGGGGGGCTGGGGGATTTGCACCACTCAGTTCACACGGGTGTGATTTTTTTTTAATATAGTGGCTGTTAAGCTAAATGAAAGGTAAACACATGGAGCAAATATTTGATCTGCACCAGCACCATTATATTGGTTTGACCTTTTTCTTCTTCCTTTATTTTTTTGGAATAAGCCTTTAATTAACCACGACTATACAGTGTTGGACCAGCCTCGATCTTTCTGTCATTTTTGTGGCAATTGAAGCCAATTCATTTCATCCTCATCACGTTGTCCTTGAGAACTGTGCACACAACCAATTACCATTGAAGATGGTATGGTATTGACCATATTGTGGAGACCGCTTTAATCAGGGCTCATCAGGTTTTCCCTCAAATCGACTCAATTTAACTTCATAAGGGTCATTCACAGGTGGAATTGAGTCATAAAAACGGAGACAGTTTCACCAGGCAGTCAGTCTAGTTTATAGTAACTGTAATATAACATTTACTTATAAGTACTGTATACGTAAGTACAATTTGAGTTATTATACTTTACTGGAGTATTTCCAATTTTCTATACTTCTACTCCACGACATCTCAGAGGAAAATATTGTACTTTTTTTTGTCCTAACAGAAACATTACATGCCATTGACAATGAATGGAGAATTTACGTCATATGTAGACGAGCAAATGATAAGAGCGCCTCTCACTTCACACGGTTGTGATTATTTTCATTATTATTTTCATCATTTCATTTACAATTTGAAAACCTGTAAAAGGGGACCTTCTGCACAGTATATGAGTACTTTTACTTTTGGTACTTGAAGTACATTTTGATGCCAATACTTTGGTACTTTGACTCTTGTACATTTTGAATACTGGAATTGTACTTGGATATTGATTCTTTTTCTTTTTAATGTTTTTTTTGTGGCTTTCGTCTTTTATTTTATATTTTTTATGGAGGGACAGACAGTAGGCTGACAGGAAATGGGGAGAGATGGGGGGAAGACATGCAGTAAAGGCCGTCGGGATCGGGAGTCGAACCCGCGGCACACTGGATTACCAGCCAAGGTGCCTGGACCACTGAGCCATGGCCCAGGCCGGATATTGATTCTTAAGTACAAAAGGTGTGTGTATACTTCTTCCATCACTCCTGTTTTCCTTCTACACCAAATCCCTTCACCAAAAACGTGTGTCCCAGAATATGGACGACGCTATATGGTTTGTGTGGTTAAAGCTCTGACATTTGGATAATATATACAGGGGTTTTCACCAGACCTCAGCAATGTTTCACAATTAATTCATGCGCCTTTAATATCGGCGTCTTGTCGACATAAAGCCACAGATTGCTAGAACATCAGTGGCAATCGCCCTAATCGCATTCTACGGCATAGGCACCACACAGGGGAGGGAAAAAAAAGTGGAAGCTAATGCAATTCACCCTACAAGTGTTTGCAAAGCCGATGTGATGGAAGACATCTGACAAGTAGATATCCATCTAATTATCAACCTAATCGCCAAACAAACGCATATCAATATCCACAGAATTAGCTGCTGTTTTGTCCTGATCAGTATACATAGGAGAGAATGATATGCATATTTTTGAACAAAATAATCATGTAAAGAGGAGAGGGACTCAGTCTCATCTGCACCTGCAGCTGCCAGGGATAATTTTAAACATTTGTTTTCTAATTTATATAATTTCTTATTTTTTTTATTTTATTTGTTCATAAAAATTACTTTGAAAAAAAATATTTGAATTTGTTTTAAATTCATGATTTTATTTAATTTTCTTTTTTTGGTGTGCTTTTTTGGGGGGGGAATGTTTATTGAATTAAAAAAATAATGTTAATTCTGAGTCTGAGACCGGGAGGGGTTGAGGGGGAGTGGCTGACTTGTGGAGAGCAACAGCTGGGAAAGAGCGAGCGTATCGGTCCTGAGAGGAGGGAAAAAAAAGAAATAGTCTCCTGCTCGCCCCCGCCATACGTCTCAGCATCTGTGAATGAATGCTGGGAGGAGGAGGAGTGTTCAACAAAATATAATCCTGGGACCACGCACACACACACGCACGCACGCACGCACGCACACACGCCTTTTCACTAGCCTTTGACAGCTGTTGGGGGTAATGTCAATCAGTAGCACTTGTCGGGATGTGTCTCAGTTAAGAGAACACTGTAACCTGAGTGACATCGGCTCTACCCTGGTTAAAACCAGACTAGTGTGCCCCCGTTCAGGTGCAGCGATGAGACTGTCCACCACAGAGTCTTAAGGGTTTGATTCCACCACGCATGCAGTTAAGCTGAGTATTGTGTTTGTGAATCAGCAGACCATGACACAGCTTAACACAACTATTCTTTTACTTCCAAACTCACGGAGTAACAACAAGCAGCACTAAGAACACCATCACCATCACCACACTGCAGTAGTATAATACTGAAGTAGTCGATCCCAGACAATCCCCCCAATCATCACAAAGGCAACACAGGAATATGCAACGAGAGCAGCACAATCAAACAGCTGTCAGTGAGACATAACACTGATCATCTATACCAGTGGGTCTCAATACTGTTCATTTCAAAGCACACCTACGGTGGACAGGTGCGTCGGATAAATTAACTGGAAGAGTAGGAAAAAACTGGAATCCTGCAATGTGTCTTCACTCATTCATTCATTTATTTAAGCAGCAATGTCATCGGGCCAGATGAAGGTCTGACCGACCGAAACGTTGCTGCTAAAATAAATATTTGAGATTTTTTTCATTTCAAGAACCCAACATGTATTTGACGAAGTGACGCACTGTGAGCTTTGTACATCTGCTATTTTTAAATAGCCAAGTATATAATTATGGATAAAAGGGTTAAAACAATATTGCTGGGGATGATTCATCTCTACGGAGTTAACCTGTCAGTCTGACACACACACACACACACACACACACACACACACACACACACACACACACACACACACACACACACACACACACACACACACACACACACACACACACACACACATGCCATCTGTTTGGATGGAGGTACAGCAGAACATATTCCAATCTAATCACACTGTTTGCGTACAGTAATTGAATCTTGTTAGCACAAGGGGAAGGCGACGGGTTTAAAAAGAAGAGAAAAAAAAAGTCTGATTTGAATATTTGCTTGCCTGGTAGCTTAGCGGGTGTGGGTCTCAAAAAATAAAAAAAAGAAAAGAAAATGAGATTACATGGCCTGAAGCCACTGCTAACACACATTGGACTGATGTGGCTTCATGCTGCGGTGGCTGCGCGCTAACACGAGGCCGTTCCATGTCACACAGCAACACAGGCCGTTCCATGTCACACAGCAACACAGGCCATGTCCACGAGATGCTGGAGCGACTCGCACCATTAGTGCGACAAAGTGCAAGACAAGTGGTCTCTCTCTTGTCTTGAGAGAGAGAGAGAGAGAGAGAGAGAGAGAGAGAGAGAGAGAGAGAGAGAGAGAGAGAGGCCGGGGCGTGCGAGTGGTGGCCCCAGTTGATCATTAGTGGTGCAATAAAGGCAAGACAAGTGGTCTCTCTCTCGCTCTGTGTGTGTTTGGGTGTCATATCATGTCCTGAGCGCTGTCTGTCTGACTGACTCCGACTCTGAGACATCCACCACTTCAGTTTCTACGTGCAGGCTGCTGCTGGTCAAAGTATTCTCCTCGTCTTCCACACTTTTATAGTTCGATTGGCACGATTGCACCACTTTAACTACGGTAGGCCTAAGCTATGCGCTGTATAAGATATCTTGTGCTCTCTCTCTCTCTCTCAGGGAGGTACAGACGCGAGTGAGTAATTGTTGTGCCAGTTGCCGTGGCCTCCCCTGCGCCCATCCGCCTCCCCTCCCCTCCCCTCTGGCCTCAGACTGTATCAAATATGAATGACACTTTGTTTATTTTTGGACCACAATAATTCTTATATGAGACGATTTGAAAAACTGCCGTGAAACCAGGGGATGAGCGAGTGAAGTCCGGACTTCGGCGCTCTATAGTGAATACTAACGTAAAGTAGTAAAGTACTAAATAGTATAACGCTTTA
Source organism: Electrona antarctica (assembly GCF_951216825.1). Classification (NCBI taxonomy): domain Eukaryota; kingdom Metazoa; phylum Chordata; class Actinopteri; order Myctophiformes; family Myctophidae; genus Electrona; species Electrona antarctica. The sequence continues at coordinate 34,680,479 of NC_136804.1, read as the reverse complement.
CAAACACATCAACCAGTACTGGCCCTATATCTATATTCTATATTATTTAGCGCTTGTTGTGCCGCTTGGCTTCAGCGTTGCCCTGTCATGCTGCGCGTTGCAGAGTCACTCGCGGTACAGACATTGCTGCACATTCTCTCTCACAAGTCCCTCCCCCCCTCTCTCTGTCTCTCGAGTGGGGTATCGCGTAGCAGGCAACAGTGCAACACTCTCCCTCTCTCTCTCTTTGTAGCAACAGCGCCACTTTAGCACCTGTTGGTACCCTAAACATAGGGACATAATGTACATAGGGATGGACATTGCTGTTCCTTGGAGTGGCTGCACTCAAAAACACATGACATGGCATGACATAGATTGTACATCGTATCTCACCTACATGCATTAACAGATATACACTCTGCTACCCCAGTCAGATTAAATGCATATGCAGGCTTAGGACAGACTTTAATTCTATTTTATTAAAAAAAAAAAAATCATCCACGCGTCTGGCCCCGTCCGTCCGTCCGTCCTCCGCCCACCCACCAGACCAACCCATCCATCCATCCAGACTGATATAGGGCAGTATTATGCGTGTCTTAAGTACCAGGTCTTGTGACTTAACTTAAGACCTGGAGGCGTGGTCAATGCTGTTTGGCCACTCAGAATAGTCAAATGGCATTGATCACGCCTCCAGGTCTTAAGTTAAGTAATAAGACCTGGTACTTAAGACACGCATAATACTGCCCATAGAGTCTAAAAATACCTGATTCCACAGTGGGCAGAGCCTACTGTTGGGAAGAGTTTGATACAAATAAGAACATGCATAAAAAAGAGACAGACTTATTCATTCCGACTTGGTAAATTAATTCCTCAAGTACCAGAGAGAAGCATTGGGAGTTTAATGATGCGGTAAAAATGTATGCATGCCATTAACAAAGCAATCTCATTCACATAACATGAAAGGGCTTCGCGCAAAGAAACGTTGTCATTTCCATTTTTCCTCACAGATAGAGTTTTCGGGTGTTTGATCCGCGGCAATGTCAGCTTCCATTATTACAACAACGGCTCCTGCTCAAGGAAGAGAGCCAAGGAAAAACACTGTCCTCTGCAGAGGGAAGGAACGTGGGGTGGACTCTTGGCACAACGCGTCAAATTATGAATAACACATTTAGGCCTAGCCTCGGAAACCCAGACGTTTTTATTTCCAGGGAGAAATAAAGTCCACTTCAATTCGGCACGGAGTAGCGCAAACATCGCTCACTCTCTGCTGATTTCTGATCGTCTGCACCTTTGTTAAATTGACACACACACGCACACATGTACACACACACACACTCCTCTCTCTCTCTGTCGCTCTAAGTAATTAGTCTCATGTCGCGCAGCTGCGCATAGTTTCTCCCGGCGGATCCTGCTAGGTGAGTTCCAGGCTAATTTAGGCCTGACCTCGAAATTTAAAAAAGAATCTTCTAAATCCTCCATTTTTCTGAAATAAATATTTTCACGATTTTTAAAAAATAGCAGACCTACAAGCTCGTAGCGCGCCACTCGGTGGCGCGCTACGAGCTTGTAGATCTGCTATTTTTCAATAGCTAAATTATAACATAATGTTTAAAACACCAAAAGGGGTTCCCGCCCAAAATGGGATAAATAAGCCAACATGCTGTTAGCCTGGGGATAAAACACATACTATTAGCTTCCCACCCAGAAAAAAAAATAGAATATAGAAAGTGGGGGGAAAAAAATGTTTCAGCGAAACAGATGGCTTGCAACGTCCTCTACGTGTGTCTGTCGGCCATGTCCGACTCTCCACAACCTTTATCTGTGGTCTCGCATACTGTACTGTACGTGCACAATCAGGCTGTGCATGTGTGCGATGTTTTGCGATACATCCTGCGCCGAACACAGGCCCGGTTCTTCCTACAGGCCGACGAAGCAACGGCTTCGAGCGCCATGGGGGAGGGGCGTTTGTCCCAACTCTGTCTGCACCGTGTCCCCCCAGTGCCCCCCCAGTGCCTCCCCAGTGCCCCCCCAGTGCCTCCCCAGTGCCTCCCCAGTGCCAGTGTCCCACCAGTGCCTCCACAGAGCCTCCCCAGTGTCCCCACAGTGCCTCCCCAATGCCTCCAGTGTCCCCACTGTCCCCCCAGTGCCTCCACAGTGTCTCCTCAATTTTTGGGACAGAGTAAAAAAAAGGGGGGGGGGGCGCCGCGAAAAATTTGGGGCGCCAGATTGCTCAGGACCGGCCCTGGCCGAACATCTCTGGTCTATACAAGCCCGCGATGTGGTGTGGATCATGATATGACACAAGCTGGAGGCCTTTGGACCGCCGGTCGTGCAATGATTTATAAATCGGTCTGAAGTATGTGTTATATATCGCTACTGTGGAGCAGAAACCTCTTATCTCCATATTCCAACTTTTCATGTTTTTGTTTTTGAGTCACCGTTTAATAACGCCCCACTTAAATCATGCTTCAGCGTCACACACAAAAGCATCAAACGTATCTGATTTGCATGCTCGAAACGTGGTGCAAAGCAACGCATTTTGAGCTGTCTGCTGCTTTTAATACTGTTGAACCTGAAATGTAACAGTTTTGGACATATGAGGTTTCTACGATGATATAGACTTTTTGATTAATCTCTCCATCTCTCCCTCTCCCCCTCCCTCCCTCCCTCCCTCCCTCCCCCTCTCCCTCTCCCCCTCTCTCCCCATCCCCCTCCATCCCCCCCTCTCTCTCTCTCTCTCTCTCTCCCTCTCTCTCTCTCCCTCTCTCCCTCTCCCTCTCTCTCTTTCCAAAAAGGCCATTCTGATAAATAATAATGTGTGAGCTCCCATGCGACAGTGTGTGCGAGCGTGTGTGGAAGGGAGGGGGGGGGGGGGGGGGGGGGGGGGTCTTACTCACAGCCAAATGAACCTCACACAGAATAATGAAGCTACTGGGATCCAGCTGGAGGGAGGTGGGGTTAGAGCTGGGTGGGAGGCGGGGGACGTGAGCTTATGTAACTCCTCTCGCCTTGCCAGGTAAGGCTCCATCCATAATTGAACACCACCCTGCGAAGGAAGAAGATGGGGGGAAGATATCGGAGGAGACGTGAGGAATTAGCCTCATAACCCGGGGAAGGACGCAGGGAACGAGGGAAGCAAATGTAATGAGAAAGTAAAGCCCGCGGGGAGGACTCGTTAACAGCCCCGAACAGCTCCTTTCCCTGCAAAGCCGGGTTTGTGCGCGAGGGGCTTGATTACGAGAGAGATGAGGATGAACACAAGCATGCACAATTCCATTCATACGCCTTGATATCATCCTCGTTTGGTCATCAGCGGGACGTGAATAATCAATATGGCAATACATAAAACACTAATAAATACACACACTCACAGGGTTCCCAGTACGTATATAAGTAAGCCTTGGTGAGCCATGAGGCCCATAGAGCGTTGCAGTCCCGCCCCCTACCATGGACCAGGAAATGAAATACAAAGCATTTTTCCCATAGACATTTCATAAAGTATTTATTTAAAGACGGTTACGCCGCGGACAAAGCCAACTCGAGTCGTGACAACTCATGACAACACAAACAATATTTTGGACCAAACAAATAATTACAAAGAAGAAAAACAACAAAAAAAGTGTTGTAACCTGACGTTTTTTTCTTCTTTCTAATTATTTTTTCGGCCCCAAAAATTGTGTTTGTTGTCATGATTTGTCACGACTCGAGTTGGCTTTGTCCGCGGCGTAAACGTCTTTAAATAAATACTTTCTTGAAATGTCTATGAGGAAAATGAACGGAGAATCATTTCCTGGTCCATGGTAAGGGGCGGGACTGCGACGCTCTATAGGGCAGGAGCCTAATATCTCATGTTTCTGTAGCATGAGGCAGCTTGATGTACAAGTACACCCCCTGGACATGACGCTAGCATGTCACAGGGACTTACCCCCAATCCAACCCTTGATGCTGAGTGCCAAGCAGGGAGGCACTGGGTCCCATTTTTACAGTCTTTGGTATGACCCGGCCGGGGATCGAACCCCGACCACCCAGTCCCAGGGCGGACACTCTAACCACAAGGCCCCTATATACGTACTAACCATGGTTAGTATGTATATAGGCTAGGCAATATTATCTATATCGTGACTACTGTAGATATTGCTCTGGGAATTTGGATATCATAATATCGTGATATGACATAAGTTCTCTTATCGAGCACCAGTCAGTGGCCTTGTGGTTAGAGTGTCCGCCCTGAAACTGGGAGGTCGGGGTTCGATCCACGGCCGGGTCATACCAAAGACTGTAAAAATGGGACCCAATACCTCCCTGCTTGGCACTCGGCATCAATGGGTTGGATTGGGGGGGTCAAATCAACTAATCAAATGATTCCCGAGCGCGGCACGGCTGCAGCTCACCGCTCCTTGGCTGCGGCTCACCGCTCCAAGAGATGGGTCAAATGTGGAAAACAAATTTCACTGCGGTAACGTGAGTGACAAATCGTACGACTTTGACTTGACTTTGATCCTTGTTGCAGTTCTTAATCCCTGTTTAATACTGGGTTCGCAACCGCGGATCGTCCGTTTCCAATCTGCTTCTGTTCTCTGCGTCTTCCTCGGTCACTCCAGCTACCTGCATGTCCTCTCTCACCGACCGCATCCATAATAAACCTCCTCTTCTAAAACGGTTAGTCCCAATACTTGATTCTGATTGGCTGGTTACCGTCACGTGACCGGTGTAAATTTCACCGATAACCCACACCTTCAATCACTTGGGCTTTATATAATTCGCAGCTGATCTGTAGCTGTACTGGGGAAGGGGATCGCTTGATTGCCTTACAAACCCATGCCGTGCGGGCGTCTAATCACCGCCCGGCTCATATGACTGTGAATGTGTGGCTCCAGGCAGCCCCGTAGAGACATCAATCGCTATTATCCCGTCACATAGCCTACTTGCCGAGCACAACAAGGAAGTGATGTGGCTCGCTCTGGTGGTGCAAAGCGTAGCTACTTTTGTGAATTCAATAGTTTTATTAGGTTAACATTGCTATGTTTGTAACCGTTTTAGAAAAGCAATAAGCCACTCGAGGCCCCATCTTACCGGGTATTTTACAATGGCTGGGGGGTAGAAGAGAAGACTGCCTACGCCCCCAGCCATTGTAAAATACCCGGTAACCTGAGACCTCTCGTGGCTTATTGCTTAATTTGGCCTCCCTCTTCTCGTCTTGCCTGCAGAATCCTTCTCCCAATATACCCCTCATCCCTCCCTCTGTCCAAACCATCTCAACCTAGCCTCTTTCTTTGCTTTATCCCCAAACCTTCTAACCTGGACTGTCCCTCTAATGCAGTCATGTCTGATCGTGTCCCTCCTTGTCACTCCGAGGGAGAATCGTAGCATGCTCAGTTCTGTCACCTCCAGCTCTGCCTCCTGTCTTTTCGTCAGTGCCACCACCGTCTCAAAGCCGTAACGTACAGCATGTACTGGTGTCACTTATCCATCGTTGCTCTCACTCTCACTGGTACCCTTCTGTCACAAATCCCTCCTGACACTCTCCTCCATATCCCTTCCACTGTCCTCTCTCTCTCTCGTTCAAAAATGGTCAGCCGATCTATAAAGCTCACAACTCGCAGCATGTGACCTTATAGATCTGCTATTGCATATTATCATCACACATCGCAGTATCGATAGATTTTGATTTTGAAAAATGCGGAACTGTGTTCCGAAGGATGTAATGAATTTATCATTTAGCCACAGAAGCATTGGTTCTACTTTTCATTGGTTCGATATTCATAAAACCCACAGATAGAATTAACCACTTTCACACAAAAAAAGAAAATCTTTCAAAATAGCTGATCTACAACAGCCGAACGATGCACTGTGAGCTTGTAGATCGGCAGTTGTCATGACACGTTTGTACATAGCATATTAAAAAAAAATATATAAATTAGGGCTGTCAAACGATTAAAAATCACAGCTTAAAAATGTATTAATCATGATTAATCACCATTATTTATAACAAAAGGTGTGGCAGGATAGTGTCTCTGTCGATGTGATTTGAGCCTCTGTAAATTGTGCAGGCTTTTATGGCAATAAACGACATATGTTGGTTAATGCCATCCAGATAGGGCTAGATGGTGTAGAGTGGATGGGATTATGGGATGTATGGGGCTGGTCATCCAAGCATGGATTAATTGCGTTAACATTTTTAATCTGATTAATTTCACAATTTAATTAACTCAGTTAACTCACTAATTTTGACAGCCACATTATATATATATATATATATATATATATATATATATATATATTATAAATACATGTATGGAGAGATACAAGGTTTGTGCCCGACAGCGACGACATGCACAGAACAAAGTCAAAGTCCAAGTCGTACGATTAGTCACAGACGTTACCGCAGTGAAATTTGTTCTCCGCATTTGACCCATCTCTTGGAACGGTGAGCCGCAGCGTGCACCGCGCTCGGGAATCATTCGTTGATATGACCCCGAATCCAACCCATTGATGCTGAGTGCCAAGCAGGGAGGCATTGGGTCCCATTTTTACAGTCTTTGGTATGACCCGGCCGGGGATCGAACCCCGACCTCCCAGTTTCAGGGCGGACACTCCACCACAAGGCCACTGTCTGGTAGGGTCGCTACGTCATGTTGTAGTATTGTTTTGTAGTCAGCAATCTTCCGGAACTTCCTTTTCCCTCAAACTGATTTTTCTCAATAAAAGCTACAGGCTACGAGAGCTTTTATTGTTACTTCTTCCGGTTTGAGGGAAAAGGAAGTTCCGTTTGATTGTTCCTGCCTGATGACTATACAAAACAATACTACAACATGACGTAACGATATCATCCTGATGACTACAAAACAATACTACAACATGACGTAACGATATCATCCTGATGACTACAAAACAATACTACAACATGACGTAACGATATCATCCTGATGACTACAAAACAATACTACAACATGACGTAACGATATCATCCGCTCCCGACCGGATCATACGGCACTTTTGGAACAGAGACCAGGCTTTCCTCCGAGGTGGAAAGCCTGGTGAGGCGATGGTTAAAGGACCACTTCACCACTTTTCAACCTATCATCATATCATAGGTCCTCACTAATAATCATGAAAAAATGGCGCAATTTTTTTCTACTCGGTCTGTGTCTCATAGGAGGGCTGTGGGCAGTTCAGAAACCCGTCCACCAGTGATAATAAAAATAATAAAATAATAAAAAACGATAATACAAATCTAAATATATTTTAAAACAAATCTTGTTTAAAAAAAATCTGCCTAATGATGATGTCACTGGTGGACGGGTGTCCGAACTGCCCAAAGCCCTCCTATGAGACACAGACTGAGTAAAAGCATTGAACGTGTTGTCTCCAACCAGCTCTCTCTCCATCTCTCACATAACAACCTGCTGGATCCCAACCAGTCCGGATTCAAAAAGGCCCACTCCACAGAAACTGCCCTGCTGGCAGTCACAGAAGCACTACATGCTGCCCAGGCTGCTTCCCACTCCGCAGTCCTGATTCTCCTAGACCTATCAGCAGCATTTGACACAGTGAACCACCAGCTGCTCCTAGACACCCTAGCGGATCTAGGCATCGGCGGGACGGCACTAAAGTGGTTCTCCTCTTACCTCACCGACCGGACCTACCAGGTCTCCTGGAAAGGTCTGTTATCATCCCCCCGAACCCTCCAAACTGGGGTCCCACAGGGATCTGTACTTGGTCCCCTCCTTTTCTCACTGTACACAAAATCCCTTGGCACTATCATCTCTGCTCACAATATATCCTATCACTGTTATGCCGATGACACACAACTGTTTCTATCCTTCCCCCCCTCTGCCACCCAGGTGGAAGAGCGCATCACTGCTTGCCTGGCTGACATCTCACAGTGGATGTCCTCCAACCACCTCAAGCTGAACCCAGACAAGACTGAGCTTCTCTTCTTCCCAGCTAAGTCCTGCCCGATGCGGGAGCTAACTATTTCCGTAGACAACGCCCTGGTAACGTCTGTCCCAACAGCCAGGAACCTTGGTGTTGTCCTGGACAGTCAGCTCTCGTTCAAAACTCACATCACAGCTGTCACTCGATCCTGTAGGTTCACACTCTATAACATACGACGAATTAGACCGTTCCTCACCCAGGAATCATCCCAGCTCCTAATCCAGACAACAGTCCTGTCAAAACTTGACTATTGTAACTCTCTCCTTACTGGCCTACCGGCATGTGCACTGAAGCCTCTCCAACTGATCCAAAATGCCGCAGCTCGCTTGGTCTTCAACCAGCCAAAATTCTCACATGTCTCCCCCCTGCTCCGCTCCCTGCACTGGCTCCCGGTCGCTGCCCGCACAGAATACAAAACTCTGATGTTGGCATTTAAAGCAACCAAAGGTATGGCTCCCCCATATCTTGCCAGCATGATTGAACCCTACAAACCCTCCCGCGCACTCAGATCAGCCAACGCAGGGAAGCTGGAAGTACCCTCACTAAAAACGCCGGGACAACGCTCCACACGTCCCAAACTCTTCTCCCTTCTGGCCCCAAAACTGTGGAATGCACTTCCCGTTGCAATCAGAACTGCAGCATCACTCCCGATCTTCCGCCGTAGTCTGAAAACCCACCTTTTCAGACTCCATCATGGCCCATAGCACTTACCCTACCCCCCTTAGACAGCACTTCTTAGACTTATATAGCATTTGAAACAGACTTATAGCATGTCATGTAGACAGCACAATAAGTGCATTGTATGTAGTCATAGCACTTCATAGTATATAGTGTATAGTAGTCATAGCACTTCATAGTATATATGTACAGCATAGTATAGCATATATGTGTAGTTTATATGTATAGTGTCATTATATAGATATGTTCTAGTTATAGTTTATATGTATAGTGTCATTATATAGATATGTTCTAGTCACGTTCTTAGCTTACGCATGTTTCGCGATAAATGCTTTTTTACATATGTGATGTATTCCCATGCTTTTGTTCTTGCTTATTGTAAGTCGCTCTGGATTAAGAGCGTCTGCTAAATGCCTAAATTGTAAATTGTAAATTGTAGGAAAAAATTGTGGTGTTTTATCATGAACATTAGTGAGGACCAATTATATGAAGAGATGTCGAAAAGTGGTGAAGTGGTCCTTTAACAGAACAGTGGTGCACAGGGTGGAACAGCCACCGCAGGGAGTGACACACAGTATCAGATCTCACAGGAGGGGGAAGTACATCGATCCGACCAAACAACACCGTGAACTCCGCCATTTGGCCCCATCTATGATCACACAGAACCTATACCTCCTCCACACGACAGATCCCAGCATGCCGTGCAGGTCCCAGCACACCGTTGGCTCTATGTTCCTGCTGCGCGTACAAATTGCGCATTTGTCAGAATGAGGGAAAAGACTATAGGATACATGTACTACCAGGGTTAAAAACGGTCATCAGGAGGATGAAATGCTTCATGTTTGGGGAGAGAAATAAATAAAGGGATAGAGCCACAGTCGCCCCGCACGTGTGTGCCGGGCGACTGTGGCTCAGGAGGTGTAGAGCAGGTCGTCCAATGATCCGTGGGTCGGCGGTTCGAATCCCGGCTCCTCCTGTCTACATGTCGAAGTGTCCTTGGGCAAGACACTGAACCCCAAATTGCTCCCCATGTGCTGGTTGGTACCTTGCATGGCTTCTGCCGCAATCGGTGTATGAATGTGTGTGTGAATGGGTGAATGTAATGCACTATGTAAAGCGCCTTGGATAAAGGCGCTCTATAAATGCACCATTTACCATTTAGAGAGTGTGTGTGTGTGTGTGTGTGTGTGCGCGTGCACGCTCATAGCTGTGCACATGCAGGTATGTGATACAATGATCATTATGATGGAAATGTTGTGTGCATGCATATTCATAATGCTCAGTATGTGTACATGCATACAGTGCCTCTTAAGTCCACAGTCATTTGTAGTCATACAGTATGTATATGGATGCCTTTCTGCTATGTGTGTATGCGTGTACGTGGAATCGTGGATGCACGAGCATGCACATTTCCATAACACATGTGTATGGTCTCTGCTGGGTGGAAACCTCATTATATGGGGTGTAACGATACATTTTAACAGCCATACGATACGTATCACGATACATGGTTTACGATACGATACATGGACGATGTTGGTTCATTATGGCGATACGATTCAATGATTTACAGTTATTATTTAACCCACTCTGGACGGGAACCCCTTTTGGTGTTTTAACTATAAGCATTATGTTATACTTTAGCTATTGAAAAATAGCAGATCTACAAGCTCATAGTGCGCCACCGAGTGGCACGCTACGAGCTTGTAGGTCTGCTATTTTTGAAAAATCATGAAAATGTGGCACACATCTTTGAATATATATTCTTTCAGAAGACTATTTATTTCAGGGGTTAAAATACATTGACATTATTTTAAACTAAGTAATTATTTAAACACCTTTTTCTTTTTTTCTTCTAAAAATTGCTAAATACCACACACAAAAATGAAGTATTGATACAACCGATTATTTCCATTGTAAAACGATACGATACGATACATAGTCAATGTTGCTGTTTTCATTTCGATATACTTCGATTCTTCGAAGCAGTTACTATATCCGTTACACCCCTATACTACTCATTATGTCCTAAACTGTTATTTTCAGGATTTCAAACTAAAAAACAGCAGATTGACGAGCTCACAGCGCAGCACGAAGCTCTCAAGATCCGCTATACTTTTGATACAGTATGACCACGTATAGGCTGTTAATTTAAGACAAATATCAAAGCAGAAAACAGAACAGGAAAGGCTAAAACACGGATATAAGGCGTTTCTGCTCGACAGCGAGACGACACGCGTGTCCGGCAATCCGAAAGCAAGCTTTGCCCTTGCGTCAACAACACTTGCCAATCCATGGAATCTGCACGGTTCCACGGGCCAAATGGGGGGCTAAACAGATCAACTTGATCAGAAAACCCCCTGCTAGGGGCCCCCGGAGGGCCACTAATGGAGCTGTCACCATGCCACGTCCTTGCTGTCCAACAACCTCCTCTGCTGTCACGCCAAGCGTGCGCACACACACACGCACACACACGCACGCACGCACGCACGCACGCACGCATACAGTTAGTACATGCATGCATATCGTTGCTGTCGGGGCAGAAACCTCGTATCGCCGTATTCTAACTTTTTGTGTTTCTTATAGCTCGATCAGAAAAGTATCAAAAGTGGCAGATATCCATATATACCCATACCCGAGGCGGGGTTGGCGAAAGGGCCTTTCTGTGTGGAGTTTGCATGTTCTCCCCGTGTCCCCTAGGGTAGGTACCCTCACAAAAACATGCTGTAATCCTGGTCTCTAAACAAACTGCCTCCCCCTGGCCAGCCGGGGCGCCTGATGGAGGGGAAAGGAACTGGTTGGAATAACGTGTTCCTTCCACGCGCTACGTCCAACCAGGGAAACTCCCCCCTGTCACGTGTAAAGGAACAACTTGGACACTCAGGCAGGAAGGAAGCATGAGTTCAAGTCCGTTGCTCTCCCCATGTCCCCCATTGGGGACTAGGTTGGCGGAGGGTGTGCATGTAGAGCCCAGGATCACATTAGATAATTGACACAGGGGTGAAAAATGGGTTACAAAATCGTGAAAAAAAAAGGCAGATATTGCGAGCTTGAAACGTGTCGCGTTTTGATCTTGCAGATCTGCTGCTTTATTAGCTGTTTTTGAATCCTGAAAAGTAACAGATTTGGGCATATGAGGTTTCCACCCGAGACGATATGCACACACACACACACACACACACACACACACACACACACACACACACACACACACACACACACACACACACACACACACACACACACACACACACACACACACACACACACACACACACACACACACACACACACACGCGCACGGTCACTTGTCAGAGCTCAGTATTGAGGAGTCAGCAGCTTCTCATGCATCAGAGTCAGTACCATGGGGAGTTCAAAGACAAAACTACTTTGGACATGGCATGTGGCCGTGGTCAAGAGGGAAGTTATACGTGTGCATCCCTGTGGCGTTCAGACGCAACGCTGAAGGTCATTGTGAAGGGTCTGACATTGTGACCTGCAGGAGGTGGAGGTATTTTTTGTAAAAAAATAAAAAAAATTATGAAAAGAAAAGACTTCACTTGATATGGGGATGTGCAATTAATTTGTGTATACTATATCTGATGTGTCTGATATGTACAGTAAGGTCCTTGCAGACTGGACGCGTTTTTTTTTTCTTCGGGAAAACGGCGGAAATAAATCCGAAAAACGTAGCATGTGCAGGTACCTTTATTGTTTACAATTTAGGCATTTACCAGACGCTCTTAATCCAGAGCAATTAACATTTAAGCAAGAACAACACATGGTCATCAACAATCGTAGGTACAGTAAGCAAAAAACCTAACACAATTTCTGTTAACCACCATGTTGATCTTGGCATACCTATTTTTGGGAAATTATCAAAAATGCTATAATAAAACAGCACTATACAAACACTATCTATCTACCGGTAGCTATTTATAGGAAGACATACAGTACAGTATGCTGTATAGGACTAAGAAAATATCACCCCATCTTTTTTTCTTTTTTTGTACAAATCGAACCCTGGATATTTCCTAACTGTTGGATGTTTCGAGCTTACTGTGTTTGCTACAACTGTAGCGACCGCGGGGGTTTGGCGTACGATGAATGAAAGTGCCGTATTATCTCTTTTCCTGGCGTGCGTTTTATCCATACATCACAGCTGAAGAAGCGTTTTCTAAGCCCCTTTGTCTCATCATGGAACCTGGGTTTGTGTTGGCAGTGGCGACGGTCCAAATGCAAACAGCACGGCGTGTGTTAAAACGCTGCAGACCAAAGCCTACAAGCCAGTGATGATTTCGTCGACTAAAACTGTGACGAAAAATGTTCCTCGACTACCTTTTTTCAGTGGCGTGCACAGATAGACACTAGGGGGTGCTAGAGCACCCCCTGCCCTTTTGGCAATGTGCCCTTTTGAGAAAAAAATAATATATATATATTTTTTTTTGTACAGAATGTGGACCATGGTGACATTGATCAATTCTTAATAAAAAGCTTCTAATATATTATTTAGTCCCCAGAATCTATAAATCTCACACTATTTAGGCAACCGGCCGGTTCCACGCGCTGCACAAGGTGCCCTTTTTTTTCCTTGAGCACCTGCCCCTCTAAATGTCACGCCACTGCCTTTTTTCACTGAAGAAAACTAAATTAAAACTAAGCTATCATGACTAAAACTAAATCATTTGACAAGTTTGTCAACAAATAAAAACTAGACGGAAATGTTAGGAAGGGACTAGCGGACAAGAGATCCAGTATAAGTCATTTTACACTTAGTTGCATGCTGAAAATAGCCGATCTACAAGCTCACAACGTGTCACGCTGCGATGCGTTGTGGTCTTATAGATCAGCTATTTTCAGCAAGTGAAAGAAACTGTCATTAGGACGGCATCAAGGCCCGCCAAAATACAATTTGTTCGACTAAATCAACTGTAGATTTAGTCGACTAAAATCTCATGACATTTAGTCGACTAAAACTAGACTAACACTAAAACATTCCAGGCGACTAAAATGTGACAAAACTAAGTGAAAACTATTATTTTTTATTTTTTATATATCATTTTTATCCCACGATTTTGCAACCCAGTTTTTTCACCCAGTGTCAATTATCTAATGTAATCCTGGGCGCTACACTTCCTCTGCCAACCTGGGGGGCAGCGGACTGACCTCATGCCTCCTTCTATGCATGAGGAGTCCAAGCTGCTTCTTTTCACAGGGGGGAATTTCCCTGGCCGGACGTAGCGCGTGGAAGGAACACGTTATTCCGACCAGTTCCTTTCCCCTCCATCAGGCGGCCAGGGGGAGGAAGTTTTAGAGTCCAGGATTACTGCATGTTTTTGTGAGGGTACCTACCCTAGGGGACACGGGGAGAACATGCAAACTCCACACAGAAGGGCCCTTTCGCCAACCCCACCTCGGTTATGGGCACTGATGACGCGGAGGAGGGAACATGCCCCCAGTGCCCACAGCGTCCCCAGCGGGAATCGAACCCAGGACCTTCTAGCTGTGAGGCGACAGCACTACCGACTGTGCCACCGTGCCCCCTGTGAAAACTATTCAAAGACTATGACTAAAACTAAAATCTAATTTTGCTGCCAAAAACAATACTATAATGCTATAAGCCGAAGATTTGGTATTATAACTAAGCCACCTCTTCAACAGCTGTTTGTCCTTGAAAAGAAGTAAAAGTTTGTGCGTGAACAGCAACAGTATACAGACACGTGGATTTGTGTGCGTGCACGCGTGCATCTCACCCTCTCGTCCTTTGGAATTAATAATGCGCTTAGGCATGAGGTCGGGTCACACTAATAGGTCCCTAAGGGTGTCAAATTCTCCCTCTCTCTCCCCCCTCTCTCTCTCTCCCTCTCCCCCTCTCCCTCTCTCTCTCTCCCCCACTTTCACAGTCACACTCACTTCATTAAAAAAAATGATTGGTAAAATGAGTTGGAAGTTAATCGCTTGCATATTACCATACTAATTGCATGATAGGCTGTTAGGGGCGCAGCGGCAGAAGGGGGGGAGGTCTTCTCGTCCTCCCCTCCTCCCCAGCCCACCCCGGATCGGCGCCAGGCAGAGACAAACACACAGGGATTAACGTTAAAGTCTGACCTGGGGGACGGGATGTGATTCTTATGACTTGGCTGCATGCATGCCTGGCTGCACGTCGATGTCTTGTCAACCCGGGACTGAGGAGCGCTGCGTCTGTGACACTAATCACAGCTTAGGAAGAGAAGATCGTTCAAAAGTGTGTAGAAGGGTGTTATAGCGAGGAGGTATATAGATACTGTCACCACTGGAGCATGAAAACCTGGCTCCATAGTCCATACTTACATTAAATAAGTAATGCCATGAAAGACTGAAATGAATGTTACACTGTATGACTTATTGATTGAACTCGACTGTGTTTTGTTTTCAATGCGCATTAAAATGCATGTGGGACTCCAATCTCTCCCATCAAATCAATCTCAGCCTCTTCTACGCAACCGTAGTGTCTGTTCTCCTATGCGGCAGTATATATGCGGGACCCTGAAGCCAACCCTGCAGAAGTCTCTAGATGGGTGCTACAACAGAGTTGCGTGCAATACGTAATTATTTCAGCGCCATTGCCGTAGATGTAGGTCAATTGAAGCCTATTTTTTGATAATACGCTTACCGCCATTGCCGTTGATTAATGGCAATTGAGCTTTTATAGTCCATTCGATCGATCGAGCCATAATGCTACTTACGTTAGCATCTGGTAGCTAGCTGTTGTTGTCACAAGACTCCGGAGCCCATCTTAGATCATCGGCACCATAATAATCCATTCTATCTGTTTCTTTCAATAGCCTGTATCTCCTATTCCTTGTCCCAGATGGCATTTTTGGTCAAAAAAGCGTTTATTTGATGGCACAGAGCCGGCGATGTGGAGCCCTTCAGTGCACCGGCATAGACCCATATTGTAAACCACAGTTGAACGGGACCTGTTCAACTTCCTAGGATAATACTACTTCCGGTAGTCTAGAAATGTGGCTTTTCAAAATAAGAGCTCAACTGGGAAAAATGCTGGCGTGAATTAGATCCTAATTTTTCAATAAATGCTAGCGGGCGAAGTGTTAACATCAGCAAGAGTACACATGTTACCAACATGAATCTGTATGATGGAATGCCAGGGGTGAGCCAGAAAATAGCACCAGGAGAATGAGACTAGCAGGACACTGCCAAAGACACTAAGAGCTGCCAGCCAGCAAGTTAGTGCTGTGGGAACCAACACATGGACACCGGTCACGAGGACGTCCCGCATTGACATATGTGGATGTACTCAAGAATGACAGGAGCGCAAAGCACCAACGAGCTGGCCAGATGTAGTACATGGAGAACCAGGATGAGTGGAAGCAACGATGGAGGGCTCAGAGAGATTCTACTGCAATAAAATAGTTGCTGTATCATACATGGATTTGTACCATACTTACTTATTTACTTGGTTCGATCCATCGCTCCCAGTGGAGCACAGGCCATCGACAACTAATTTGGGCTGTCCTTTCTGCCATCCCGTTTGTTGGTTTCCTCAGGGTGTGACCGATCCATCACCACTTTCGTCTCAGGATCTGATTCTCCACTGACTCCAGTCTCCCTTTCATCCAGAGGTGCTCTTTGATTTGTATTCTTTTGTTTCACCACCTGATCCTGACAACGCCCTTCAGCCAGATAATAATGAAAGACTCTGGATCTTTCTCTGAACCGTAGAGAAGGATGGATTTGATGTTGGAATTGAAGATCCGCACTTTGTGCGTTGTCATGACGATTTCTTTAGAGGACCAGATGCCAGAATTTATGCCATGCCAACAAGCAAACGGTGCTGCAGAGAGCTAAATCAGACAGTCAGTAAGAGTCAGAATACCGCCACGTAGATGACACAATGAGTGACATGAAACGTGTGACAAAGCAGTCGCTGAAGCATACATAGAGTAAAATTGCTATGCTGTGAATACATCCCAAATGTCAGCTCTGGAAAGCCATGGCTGCATCGACGGGGAAATATCACTTGAACCCATTTCAGCTGAGAGGAGGAAGTAACTACGGTAGCCCGGCAGCCTGCAGGCGAGTGCGAGAGAGATTTACCGTAAATGCCCTAGTTAAAGGGAAAAACGATTTTCGATTTTCTTTTTTTGTCATCGTCCAAATCCAAAAATCGTGATTTCGATTAAAATTCGATTAATCGTGCAGCCCTAGTCTCTAGATGGGTGCTACAACAGAGTTGCGTGCAATACTTAATTATTTCAGCGCCATTGCCGTAGATGTAGGTCAATTGAAGCCTATTTTTTGATAATACGCTTACCGCCATTGCCGTTGATTAATGGCAATTGCGCTTTTATAGTGCATTCGATCGATCGAGCCATAATGCTACTTACGTTAGCATCTGGTAGCTAGCTGTTGTTGTCACAAGACTCCGGAGCCCATCTTAGATCATCGGCACCATAATAATCCATTCTATCTGTTTCTTTCAATCGCCTGCATCTCCTATTCCTTGTCCCAGATGGCATTTTTGGTCAAAACAGCGTTTCTTTGATGGCACAGAGCCGGCGATGTGGAGCTCTCCAGTGCACCGGCATAGACCCATATTGTAAACAACAGTTGAACGGGACCTGTTCAACTTCCTAGGATAATACTACTTCCGGTAGTCTAGAAATGTGGCTTTTCAAAATAAGAGCTCGACTGGGAAAAATGCTGGCGTGAATTAGATCCTAATTTTTCAATAAATGCTAGCGGGCGAAGTGTTAACATCAGCAAGAGTACACATGTTACCAACATGAATCTGTATGATGGAATGCCAGGGGTGAGCCAGAAAATAGCACCAGGAGAATGAGACTAGCAGGACACTGCCAAAGACACCAAGCGCTTCCAGCCAGCAAGTTAGTGCTGTGGGAACCAACACATGGACACCGGTCACGAGGACGTCCCACATTAACACATGTGGATGTACTCAAGAATGACAGGAGCGCAAAGCACCAACGAGCTGGCCAGATGTAGTACATGTATGGAGAACCAGGATGAGTGGAAGCAACGATGGAGGGCTCATTTGAAGACGACCTAGAGAGATTCTACTGCAATAAAATAGTTGCTGTATCATACATGGATTTGTACCATACTTACTTATTTACTTGGTTCGATCCATCGCTCCCAGTGGAGCACAGGCCATCGACAACTCTTCTCCATCCATTGCGGCTTAATTTGGGCTGTCCTTTCTGCCATCCCGTTTGTTGGTTTCCTCAGGGTGTGACCGATCCATCACCACTTTCGTCTCAGGATCTGATTCTCCACTGGCTCCAGTCTCCCTTTCATCCAGAGGTGCTCTTTTATTTGTATTCTTTTGTTTCACCACCTGATCCTGACAATGCCCTTCAGCCAGATAATAATGAAAGTCTGGATCTTTCTCTGAACCGTAGAGAAGGATGGATTTGACGTTGGAATTGAAGATCCGCACTTTGTGCGTTGTCATGACGATTTCTTTAGAGGACCAGATGCCAGAATTTATGCCATGCCAACAAGCAAACGGTGCTGCAGAGAGCTAAATCAGACAGTCAGTAAGAGTCAGAATACCGCCACGTAGATGACACAATGAGTGACATGAAACGTGTGACAAAGCAGTCGCTGAAGCATACATAGAGTAAAATTGCTATGCTGTGAATACATCCCAAATGTCAGCTCTGGAAAGCCATGGCTGCAAAGACGGGGAAATATCACTTGAACCCATTTGAGTTCAGTTGACTAGTTATATTCCTTCCTTTCCGAGTGACAGGAAATATGTGTCACTTGTCATTTTTTGGGGGGTGAACGAGATGAGCCACGGGAAAAAACGGATTGGCAATATGGTGAATGTGTGTGTGTGTGTGTGTGTGTGCGTGTGTGTGTGTGTGTGTGTGTGCGTGCGTGCGTGCGTACCTGTCTGTATCGTTGCAGTCGGGTAGAAACCTTATACGTTCAAATCATCCCTTTTTTATTCTAGCATTCTAAAAAACAGTTAACAATATGTGCTATTTTAATTACTTGTGTGCGACAACACACCATGATGAACGTAGGCCATTCATTTCACCAATTTATGACAAAACATAACAAGTTGAAATATTGGAGAGAGATGCAAGGTTTCTGTTCCGACAGCAAACGACATTTACTTAAAATGTGAATGTCAAGCTATAAGCAAATATTGGAGATGCAAATGTAGCTTATATATACACGTGACGTCAACAGTGTTTGTTTAAGTGTGTTTTCCATCGCAGGTTTCCAGTCATCGCTGGCTTCCCCGGTCACTTGCCTCGTCACAGCATGCCAGCCTGTCTGCTTGTCAATAGGCTCTATGCACATACGCTATTTTGGAATAACTCTTCCTACTTCCGGGCCTCTTCCGTCTCCCTTGTTATACTGATGATACTAATTAAGGCTCTGTTCCAGTTAGTGTACAGTGGTTCTCAAACGTTCTAATTTAGAGGACCCCCATAACTCACTCTTACGGGGCCATTTTGGAACCCACTGAAGGACACTCTGAGACCCACTGGTGTAGCAGAGTGTTTCCAGTGAGCCAACTTGCACAATAGCAGCACCCTGACCCTGTTTGACCAGAATAGAACAGAGCCTTCATTAGTATCATCGGTATCACCTGTGAAGGAAGTGAAAGAGGCCCGGAAGTATAGTTATTTGAGGTTAGAAATAACTTAGGAATAGTTTTACTGGGGTTAAGTTTAGGAATTGGCTAGGTTTTACTGAGGTTAAGGTTAGGAATTAGGTTAGGTTTAACCGTTTAAAGGTATATTCAGTGATTTGACTTAATCTAAATATCACTTATTTTTCATTTTTTTCTGGATAATCCTCCCTACTATAGAGTGTGCTGACCATATAAGGAGTTCCTCCCTGTCCCCAGTGAGCCCCTGGGGTCAAAAAACCCTAGTTTCAGTTTTGGTGGCGGGTGGCAAAGCCTTCATCCAATCAGGATGAGAGGGGCCTTCCTCCAATCATGATCGAGTGGGGGCGGGCCTTGGTGCACATGCTGTTGGCCTGTTGCACTTCCCCCCACTGTAGAGCGTGCATGTGCACATTTTGTTACCGGGGCAGACTGGGTGGTTTTCCAAATCACTCAAATCACTGAATGCTCCTTTAAGCATATAGTTTACTTGGTTACGTTTAGGAATACCAGGCTGAGCAGTTCCGCCGGCTGTATGTCCAGGGCGAGTTAGTAAAAGGGTGAGTTTGTTGGTATTCGGGTCAAGTGCTGCTATATGGAGAGGCAATACGATTAGTGTTCTGTCGGTCACTCGATCCTGTAGGTTTACACTCTACAACTTACAACGAATTAGACCGTTCCTCACCCAGGAGTCAGCCCAGCTCCTAATCCAGACAACAGTCTTGTCAAAACTTGACTATTGTAACTCCCTCCTTACGGGCCTACCGGCATGTGCACTTAAGCCCCTCCAACTGATCCAAAATCCGCTTGGTCTTCAACCAGCCAAAATTCTCACACGTCTCCCCCCTTCTCCGCTCCCTCCATTGGCTCCCGGTCGCTGCCCGCACAGAAAACAAAACTCTGATGCTGGCATTCAAAGCAAAAGGCAACCAAAGGCCACTCCAAAGTGCACTCCCGCGCACTCAGATCAGCCAACGCAGGGAAGCTGGAGGTACCTTCACTAAAAACGCCAGGACAACGCTCCACACGTCCCAAACTCTTCTCCCTTCTGGCTCCAAAACTATGGAATGCACTTCCCATCACAGTCAGAACTGCAGCCTCACTCCCAATCTCCGCCGTAGTCTGAAAACCCTCCTCTTCAGACTCCACCATAGCCCGTAGCACTTGCCCTAGCCTATCCCCTTAGAAAGCACATTATGTAGACTTAGATAGTATTTTAAACAGACTTATAGCTTGTTACGTAGACAGCTCTAGAATTGCACTTTATGTAGTCATAGCACTTTATAGTACACATGTATAATATATGATATAGTATGTATAGTTTACATAGATACGTTCTTAGTTTACGCATGATTCATGATAACTACTTTTTATATATGTGATGTATGCCATGCTTTTCTTATTGCTTAATGTAAGTCGCTCTGGATTAAGAGCGTCTGCTAAATGCCTAAATTGTAAATTGTAATGAACAAACAAATCAAATTAACTAGTTATTTTTGGTGACCGAATTGCATGCGCCCGTTCACTTCCGTTCAGGCCGTGCAGTTGCAAATGCGAGGCGCGGAGAGATTGTTCCGTTCCTCTTTCCTCATTCAGCAAATCAGCACGAGATGGAGGGCCGGGCTCTCCCGTCTACCACAGCACAGGACAGGCAGCTAGCAGAGGAGACTGGGGAGGTGCTATGGGCTGGTAGACTGGCTGACTGACTCCGAGATGCGAGATAGGACGAAGTGAATGACTGTGAACGAAAAGCGTTCTTTGTTCACTCTGAACGAAGTACTGTGACCGACTAGTGAACGGACATAATAGTCTGTCTAATGTATGTACGACTGACTGATTGTAGCCATCTGGTTGCACTTACTTACTTGTGGTGCAAAACAACAACGTCATGATTAGCATTTAGAAACAACAATAAACAACAACAAAATAAGAGGGGCTGGATATCTAATTACCGTAGCTAATATTTTGAATATATATATATATATATATATATATATATTTTTTTTTAATACATTGAAAAATAATTTTATTTGAGGATATAATATATATTTCCCCTCATATCTTTGTTTTGCATCGAAGTGTATATTTGTATGTCTTTAAATGTTCTAATGAATTGAAAATGGAGGAACCTGATATAAACAAGTCTAAGTGCTTTAGATCCTCAGTGATCCAGACAGGACAGGGGGTGTAAAGGTGACATTTTGGCCGGGAGATAGGCATCATATTGGGGGGACAGGGGGCTTGGTGGCTGGGGACAACGCAGGTCGTTTGACTCTGCCACAACGCAACAGTTCAACCAGCTCAGTGGCCTTGTGGTTAGAGTGTCCGCCCTGAAACTGGGAGGTCGGGGTTCAATGCCCGGGTCATACCAAAGACTGTAAAAATGGGACCCAATGCCTCCCTGCTTGACACTCAGCATCAAAGGGTTGGATTGGGGGGTCAAATCTACTAATCAAATGATTCCCGAGCGCGGCACGGCTGCAGCTCACCGCTCCTTGGCTGCGGCTCACCGCTCCAAGAGATGGGTCAAATGCGGAGAACAAATTTCACTGCGGTAACGTGTGTGACAAATCGTACGACTTTGACTTTGAGTTACCCTTAAAAAAACACATCAACTCAGTATCATTGTAGCTAAGATATTCGATAGAAATTCACATTTTTTAATGCCGTATTTAGCAATTAAAAGCGCCTCTGTCACAGTAATGTATGCTGTTCAACAATACACATTCATTGTGTTTATGCTGTATTGTATGTTGACATTTGCATTCTCAGTCCCACAGAAGGTGCACATTCTGCTGTGACATGTGAATCTAACATACCTGTGTTTATCTATGCAGATGCTGTAATTGGGACGCTGCCTTGATTTCCTGAAGAGAGCTCTGATTGATTGCTTTAGGGGGAGCGTCTTGTGTGTTGCTAAATGCATTGTGATTTGCTGACTGCTTAGCCAGATGTGGAGTCAGGAGTCTATATAAAGGGGAAATGGTTCAGTATAGGCTGCCATGGGGAGAGGTTGACACCAGTACCTCTCTGTTAAGCTATGTTGAGTTATGTTCTTTGAGTTCTTTTCTTCACTTATTTCACTTATGTTGTCCAGGCCTGGAACTTATTAAACTTTATCTTTCACCTGCAAGTCTGCCTCATGTCCAGTATGTCATTTTTAAGGTTGTATTACTGACAAACAGCCGATCTACAATCCCACTTGGTAACAGACCAAACGATGTTCCGGTTCTGATATGAACGATAGTAGATTAGTATTAGTACTTGGGGCTGGGCTATGGGTTATGTTACATACAACCTTTGTTTATAATTACCGGTAATGTACATGCACGTTGCATTTGTCATCTTAAATACAACGTGGTTGTTCGCTTTTGAATGAACAGATTTTGCAATGCAGCACACTGTTCACCAAGATATACCGGTATGTGGAGCCCAGCAAAAATTTAAATAAAGACTTGTTAAAAGATGCGGTTGGGGGTCCTTCTAGCTGCATAATGTGCATGATTTTGTGTTGGTTATAATCATGTATATAATAAATTGGTAGGCTTTATGCAGAACTCCTTAGCACCTCCACTAATAGTCAAGCTCCCTTCCAGCAACCCCATTAAAAATCGCCTGGAGCCTCCGCTGCTGTCAATCTGTCCCAGGATAGGATGCATCAGGATCCCACCGTAATGGAGACAAGACGACAGAGAGGGAAGGGGGTAATGAGTCTCCCCGTTAAGAATGTCGCTTCTGCAACAAAAAACAGGGAATATATAGGAAAAACATAGGAATAATTTGATGGTGTACGGAGCGGTGTAGGCGACTATAGTCCCATATATGCAGCCAGACCACGCTGTCTCCCACAATTTTCAAATGCTTGCATCAGTCTGGTCTGACTCTGGAGCACAGAAGCGCTGAAAACGATCCGGGGGAAAAGCTAAACTTTACTTTAGCCGCTAAAGTTTCGCGGATACAAACGCTGAGGTTTCGGACTTGTGTTTGGCTGCTGAGTAGCAGCATATAGTGTATGGTTCGACCCAATTATCAGCCCAAAATATGGTCATTTTAACTGATATTCTTACCGAGACTGATATCCTATTTTAAAATTGGACGGGCCGGCCTGACTTATTTCTGAGACAGTGGGCTCCATCTTGCGCCACCCTTATCCCTAAACTTATTTGCCATCTTTTACTATTTTGAAAATAATTTTAAAATAGTTCAACTAGCCGGTCTATTTTAAAAAGTTTTTTAAAATAGTAAAAAATGGCACATAAGTTTAGGGATAAGGGTTAATAGCCCACTATGATTCAGACATAATCCTAAACCAACTCGCTACGATACACCCATACAGTAGATGAGCATACTACACTGATGAAATCAGGGATCTCCACATGTGCATAAAAGGACAGATATCTCCATATATGGGCATAAAAGGGACACAGTAATATAATTCTGGAACTGGTTACCATCTCACATTAATCTCACACAAAATCAATTATCTTTCAAGAAAGATTTAAAGGAGAATTCCGCCATAGCCGTTTTTGACTGAATTCTATTGATAATGTGTATATTAACCCAAAATAATAATAATACAATATATATATATATATATATATATATATATATATATTGTACGCTGGTGCTTAAGAAAAAAGTAGACGGGCCTTGCGCTGGTTCTACACAATGCGGATGTCATGTCAACACTCCAAGTAACTAACCTAATAATAAAAATACCGGTATATGTTTTTTCACGCGATTGAAGAGGAGATCTAGCGCAAGGAGGGTAAATCTGCTAAATCGGTACGGAACGCTTGCCGTGTTTTTTTTCTTATGTTTTTCAGTGACGAAAGGATACGGGACTACAATCTAAGGTAAAAAAAAACTGTCCGGAATTCACCTTTAAAGACACACTTGTTACAGCTGACCAACCGGAATCCTAATATGATGTCGCATTTAAATGTAATGTAGTGTACTAATTATACATAGCCCCTCCTATGCCCAGCGTTGTGTGTTTGTGTGTACCCCATAATGATGATTTGATTCGCGGAGCAATGTGTGTATACCCCATAGCGATGATTATAATGTGTTGAGCAACGTGTACCCACACAGACACAAAGCTATAGCCAGCGCTATGACTCTGTGTGTACCATGCACGGAATTGAGGATAAAAAGTCAGGACAGAAAAGTGAGGACGCCAATTGTGATTGGCCAGAATGTGATGATGTGAATGATGAGATGATGTATGATTTTTATATTGTATGTAACTTATATATGCAACAGGAAGATGAGCTGTCGCCCCAGCGTCATCTAATGGGGATCCATTAAATAAACAATGCACAGGGTCTAGACAGATACAGACATCTCCACTATGGGCACAAAAGGCACACAGACAGATGGTTATGAATGGGTACACTGCACTCACAAAGCCCCCGACACTATGACTCAGACATTATCAGTCGGAACTCTAGTTATGATAAAAAGCCTTCAAACTACACATAAGTGCTTTCCAGAACAAATATATAGACCTTAGTCTATCCACAGTGCAATAGCAAAAGCATATAACGCAATAATATAAAACAGAAAACAACAACATACAATAACCTCAAACTGAGTTAAAAGCCAGACTAAAAAGGTGTTTTTTCAGTTTTGATTTAACAATCTCAAGGGTGGAGCTATAGCCTTAACCCTTTCAGCGCTATCATTTATTGAAAAATTAGGATCTAATTCACGCCAGCATTTTTTTAATTTGAGCTCTTATTTTGAAAGGCCGCCATTTCCGCTCCACTTGCAGTAGTCCTAAATTAGGAATTTACACAGAGCTGGGCCGGCCTTGTTTACATTGTGAATCCAGACCGGAGCTCTGCAGAGCTCCAGATTGTCAGCTCTGTGCCGTCAAAGAAACGCTGTTTTGACCAAAATGCCATCTGGGACAAGGAATAGGAGATACAGGCGATTGAAATAAATGGATAGAATGGATTATTATGGCGACGACGATCTAAGATGGGCGATCCAGTGCTGTGCTAACAACACAGCTAGCTAACCAGGGGGGACTGCAAGGAGTTTGAGAGTGGAATATCTAAGTGGCCTAGTGGCAGAAGGTCGGAAATATATGAAAGGGGCAAGACCATTGAGAGCTTTGAACACAAAGAGCAGCGTTTTAAATTGATTGGGAGATTTTACTGGTAACATGCAGTGCAGTTTTGCTAGTGCCGGGGTGAAATGTTCTCGATTCTTTTCTCCAGTACCGAGTATTTTAAGTGAGGTGAGTGTGCTCTTCTGATGCAGCAAGTGCCCTCTGAAAGGCACAGTTTTGTAGCCTGCATGGTTTCCACAACATGAGTCAGCTTGGTGTACAAGTACAGCCCTGCTGGACATGACTCTAGTCTAGCCCATTTTGACCTGAGATCAGATTCTAAAAATGACAGTTTTCTGAAAAAGCTATGTTTCTATGTCAGTCGTTCTTCGATTTTTCAAAAATAGCAGACCTACACGCTTGTAGATCTGCTATTTTTCAATAGCTAAAGCATAACATAATGCTAACACCAAAAGGGGTTCCCGCCCAAAATGGTCTAGTATTATGTCACATGGGAGTGCTAAGCCCGGAGGCATTTGGTATGCCGACCTCCCAGTCTCAGAGCGGTCACTCTAACCACAATGCGCTGTGATAGTTCTTTTTTTTTCTTTCTTTTTTTTAATAATGTTTTTTTTTGTGGCTTTCGCCTTTATTTTATATTTTTTAGAGGGACAGACAGTATAGGCTGACAGGAAATGGGGAGAGAGTTGGGGGGGGGGTGACATGCAGTAAAGGCCGTCGGGATCGCGAGTCGAACCCGCGGCACACTGCCAGACTGGATTACCAGCCAAGGTGCCTGGACCCCTGAGCCACGGCCCAGGCCTCTGTGATAGTTCTGCAGCCAATCAACGATAGTATGTGTTTGCGGGGGATATGGAGCGGCATAAAGGCTGTTATAGGTATCATGTAAGAAGTTTGTGTAGGTTGAATTACCAAATCATTGCATATTAAATTAAGTTCCAAAATTAACATTCATTCCATTCTCTCCCTCTCTCTCATTCACACACTCACTAAACCCCCCCTCTCTCTGTCTCACAGACACATGCACGGACATAGACACTACGCAACTAACGACGTAGCAGACTGCAGTCGCTCGGCATGTGGTGCTGCTTTTAGTAAGAAGTAAGAAGAGCCTGCTCAAGTCGTGTAACCCACTTAGTTGTCAAATGGAGCACACTAAAGTTATAAAACTCACTTGATATAAACGTAATTTCACTCTCTCCCTTTCTCTTGTCACTTTGAACTGCACTCGTTGTCTGAAATGTGCTATATAAATAAAGATTGATTGATAGACTTTGATTCAAGCTACATTTAACATATTTGGCGGAGAAATTGTGTACAGGAGGACCTGTACAAACTAAAGCAAATGAGCACAGCAAATTCAATGTGCGATTATCTTGTACTTGGATACTCCTGTATTTTCTTGGGCATTGTAAAAATGTTGCAGGCCTTTTTCCTCAGAATTAGTTTTCAGAAGCTATATTAGCTATTTGTTTTGTTTGTTTGTTGTTGCGTGAGCACCCACGCACACACGCGCCCACGCACACACGCACCCACGCACACAGTGTTTTGCTACTTATTTTAACCACTTAAACCCTCCAGACTTCATAGAGTAGAGTAGAGGCTCTGTAATGACCACTTACATTCTTACAGTATTATGCTCTATCTTCACTATATTTATTTGAAACACGGCTTAAGTGGTCAACTTAATTATTTCCCACTTAATTAATGTCCCACTTAATTAATGTCCCTTGAGCATAGCATGAACCCACTCGAGTATATCTGACTGAACTAACTCCGCAAGCTACGTATCATATATTTCTGTACGTTCCCTTGGTAGGAGTCAAAAGTACAATATCTCTATTTAACCAGTTAAAACCGGGAGTGCATCTGTGTCATTTTAGTTTTTTTAATGCATGGGTTAAAAGGTAGCAAAGTTAAAGTCATCAGCTTGCAAAAAACACTTAATGATGCGAAGCCTGCAGAGCTAGTTCAGGCAGACAACTCGTGAGCGTGCCTACCTGATCAGGTGACTAGTCTCATGCACTCTTTACCTGATCAGAGCGGCTATTTAAACCTATCTGCCTACCTGCTCATTCCTGGCTTCTCTCCCGCTGTGTGGTTGTGCGCCGCTGCTGCTGCTGTCTCCCTGCCTCGCTCCCTGCTAACCTGCTGCTCATGAGGTTTTTGCATGTTTGTATGTGGCAGCGGTGGCCGAACGGTTTGCGGAGCGGTCTTGATACCGGAAGGTCGCCAGTTCGTATCCCCGGACCGGCACGTTAAAATGACCACCGCTGAAGTGCCCTTGAGCAAGGCATTGAACCACTACCATGAAATGTTCTATGAGCAGGGCCTGGCTGTAAACAAGTATCTGATGCTTAGTCCAGTTACCCTGGGTAAATATAGTAACTTTGCTTTGCAAATCCCACCGCCTCCCCAGCATCCACCTGTATACAGGCTCTGTTTCTAGATCCCACCGCCTCCCCAGCATCCACCTGTATACAGGCTCTGTTTCTAGATCCCCCCGCCTCCCCAGCATCCACCTGTAGGCTCTGTTTCTAGATCCCACCGCCTCCCCAGCATCCACCTGTATACAGGCTCTGTTTCTAGATCCCCCCGCCTCCCCAGCATCCACCTGTAGGCTCTGTTTCTAGATCCCACCGCCTCCCCAGCATCCACCTGTATACAGGCTCTGTTTCTAGATCCCCCTGCATGGGGGTCTTATTCGTTCCCTGTAATTCCACTTGGCTTATAATTTGACTAAAATGTTAATGTTACAGGGAATGAATAGGGACAGAGCCCTGACGCCTATCTATGCTCAATTATGCTCAATAAATATATATTCTAAATTCACTCTAAGAGTTGTCTGACTGAACTGCAAGTACAGTACCCAAGTAAATGCACTTAGTTACTCTCCACCACTGACTACTTGTGGCTGGGGAGAATGGTGATGCATGTCCTTGATGGTCCACTCAGTCGTTGGCTACACACCAAGTCTCATACCGTATGTGTTCCCTGGAGGAACCGGCAGACGGCGTGTCTGCCGTTCCACACCGGGGAATACATCAGAGGTGTGTTCATGCCTGGGCACGACTGAGGATTGGAAGCAGTGTTGATTTCGTCGACTAAAAACTATGGCGAAAAATGTCCGTCGACTACCTTTTTTCACTGAGGAAAACTAGATGGAAACTAAATGAAAACTAAGCTGTGATGACTAAAACTATGAGACTAAATATATTGACAATTTCGCCAACAAATAAAAACTAGACTAAAATGTTAGGAAGGGACTAGTGGACAAGAGATCCAGTATAAGTCATTTTACACTTGGTTGCATGCTGAAAATAGCTGATCTACATCGGCTATTTTCAGCAAGTGTAAAATCAGTCATTACAACGGCATCAAGGCCCACCAAACCACATTTTAGTCGACTAAAATTGCATGATATTTAGTCGATTAAAACTAGACTAACACTAAAACATTCCAGGTGACTAAAACTAAATGACGTTTTATTCCAAACACTACGACTAAACTAAAATAGAAATTTAAAAAAAAAAAACGGGGGCGCCGTGCCGTCTCTACCAAACTTGAGCCACGAGAGACACCACTGACGGCAAGTAGCCGTGTCGAACATAGCTAAGTTCGGCACTAGTCAGATTCCAGGGTTCCATAGCCTGAGAGGACGGGACCTTCTGATTGGTTGAGACGCCATTTCAGACTGAATCTTCAAATTAAAAGAATCCATTTCACCAGGTCTCTAATGTCTAGTGATCAGTATCGGTATCGGCCCTTTAAAGAACCCAACAACAACATATCGGTCGACTAGGCCGGTCTTGAAAGGCCAAGAAGACATCCATACAGAAGCCAACGGATTAGCATCCACCAGGAGAACAGCTTGATTCCGGTAAACAAAGCGGGACAGGGACGGGGAGCTTCCTCGGAAACTCATACTGTGTCTTCCAAAGCCTTCGTCAGAATCAAAACAACATCCGTTCATCTTCTTCCCAGGCAGCTCCCCCCTCCTGCTCTGACTGCTCCCTCTGTTTCCCCCTCTGTCAACTTCCAAGTTCCATTCCTGTACGCTGAGACACATCATGGGGAGGCTCACAAAAGGAGAGGGACTCGGGACTCGGGAGGGGGGGCTGGGGGGGTTGAGAGAGGGCAAGAGTGAAAAGACAATACTGTTGATAGAAAGAGTGAGAAGAGCCAGAAAAACAGAGGGGGTAAAATGAGAAAAAAAGCTGGTGACATGATCAAGACCACAACACATTTGATTCTGTGAAAAATAATAATTAATAAATAAAATAAAAATAAAGCCCTACCAATACAAATTAAACCAAATTGACCCTTACAGCCTGAATGGAGGGTATGCGCATGCATGAAGTGAATGGCAAATTGAGTGGCAAATCGAGTGGCAGAGTGAGTGGCAAGGTGAGTTTATCGTCGCTTAACGTCGTTTAAAGGAGCATTCAGTGATTTGTGTGATTTGGAAAAAAAATCTGGTCTGCGCCGGTAACAAGATGTGCACATGCACACTCTCTACAGTGGGCTCGATCCTGATTGGAGGAAAGGCCCCTCTCTATCCTGATTGGATGAAGGCTTTCTCACCCGCCACCAAAACCGAAACTAGGGTTGTTTGACCCCTGCGGTTCACTGGGGATAGGGAGCCTTGGGAGTAACTAATTATATGGTCAGCACACTCTATAGTAGGGAGGATTATCACAAAAAATAAGAAAAAAAGTGAATTAAGTTTATTAAAAAGTGAATCACTGAATATACCTTTAATACAATCACATTGGACTTTTCTGTGTGGATGTATGGGCTGTCAAGGCCAGAAAGTAGTTTTTTGCCACTCAGTAGGCGTTCCTGCATAACTTCCTGGTTTGATGATGATGTCACGCGCATACTCTCTATTGTCATTTAATGTCATATGAGGTGTATTTGTTGTATTGTTCTTGTTGTCTGTTGTACTTGTGGTAATAAGGAGATGATATACTGAACAACTCAAAAGGGTTATCATTTCAATAAAGGTGCTAATATACACCATTCAGTCTGAAAGCCTTATCATTAGCCTACAACTGTTTTCTGAGATGTGGGTGTAGCCAAAGTGGGACTCTTTGTCCACATCCCCATTGGGCCAATTAGAATAGACGTTTTTAAGGTTTATTTTCGGGAACAGAAGTTCCAAGATGGTGGATTAGAATTTGCCTCAGGTGGCTCTCTGAGTAACAAAGTAAGCGTTCTTTTAGAGGCTCTAGCCTCTCCTATTGCTTGTGGCTTGTGATTGGCCGATCACCCCATAGCGATGACTTGATTGGCTGAGCAAAGTATATATTGAAGATAAATGTGAGGGCAGAAAATTGAAGATGCCAAAAGTGATTGGCCGGAATGACATTTGTGATGATTTGATTGTTGAGCACGGAATGTGATGTATGATGATAAGATCGCCTGTCACTTCACACGGGAGTGATTTTTATTTACCTGTATGCCTTAGAACAAGAAAAAAAATGTTTCACCTATCCAGCCTTCGTCTGTTTTGACACTGTGTTGTGACGTGTGTTGCACATCATCTGTTGAAATGTGTTGCTTCAGATGTCTTGGTGAGCAACATCTCAGAGACCCTCTCTTGGTCTCCCGACACCAGCTGCATCCTCAAAAAAAGCACAGCACGCAGGCTGTACTTTCTGAGGCCGTCTCAAGAGGTTTAGTGTGAGGAACAAAGCTCTTGTGAACTATATTCACTATACCACTGAGAGTGTTCTTCTGACTGTATCAGGCTGTATCACGGCCTGGTTTTGGCAAAAGACAGCAGCAGCGGCGACAATCGTTGGCACAGAACCAGGGACCGTCATGGTCCCATGGTGCGACGAATCTGCCGTCTGGAATTGTGTGATGGCGAAAATGACGTTGGTGACCTTACCTCCATTTCATATACCTTGATCACAGCTGTTTGTTTACATGCACCAGTGCAGCGTGGTTCTACATGCCTCTGCACCAATAATACACGCTATTATACACTATTGGAGATGGAATTACTGTGGGTGCTGGCACCAGACTTTCCCTCCAATGGCTCCTCGTCAAAGGATTTAAAGTCCACTCATTCTAATTGCAGGGCCTCCAAAGAGTCTGTGACACACATTTTGCAGATTCTCTGTATTGCATTTTAATATGGAGAGGGGACGTGAAGTGTTTTCAAATATTTCCAGCCTGGAAGGCTCATTGAGTCCCATTGAGATTATAATAGAAGTCAGTAGTAGCTGAATATCTGCTGGGCCATTAATAGGAACAGGAGCTTCAACGAGAGACGGAAGTGGCTTCATTTCCAGCAAACAAAGCTGGCCCCTTGGTCTAAATGGAAGGCACATCTGATAATTTATTGTGCCGTTTTCTCTAGAGAACACTGTTGTCTAAACGTGGACTGAAGCAGTGGGGGGGGGGGGGGGAACTACCTGTCAGTGGGGAGTGTTGGCTGGGAGGAGGAGTAGGACTAGGGGGGGGGGGGGGGGGGGGGGGGTAACTACCTGTCAGTGGGGAGTGTTGGCTGGGAGGAAAGTAGGACTAAGGTCCTATACGTCCTATACGTCCTCTCTCAATAAACACTTGAAATAGACACTCATGCTTTCCAAGGTGTGATTTGGGGTCCTAAGGATAAATACAAAATGAATATCAACATCTTAAAACCAAAATGTTGAATTGTGGGTTTGAGCTCATGGGGGGGGGCTGGCTTTGCGGGTCCATTTGGTTCCATGCATTTGTCTAGCGCTCTGAGTTAAATTGAAACTGGTAAGAGTTACCAGTGTTACACATCCGTAAGGGCCATTTCAAACCCACCATGAGGGCATCTGGACCCCACTTTGAGACCCACTGGATCCAACATGCACGACAATATCAGCACCGCTCTGTTTGTCCAGAATGGAACACAACCGTAATTAGTGTCATTGGTAACACCTGTAATGGAAGTGGAAGAGGCCTGTCCAATATGGCTGCTGTGCACGGAGCCTATATTAGCCTACATTTTCCAACATTAGTGAGATACACACTCACTCAACCAGGTGAAGCTCCGACAACTTTGTGCCTCGCTGATTCAAAAGCTGTATTGGTCAGAATTAGTTTTTATAGTCAGCAGTGAAGTAAGTCCTTTTTCTCAATGGTTAACTTTATGTCCACACTAAAGAACTTGCTTAAAGGGGCATTCCACTCATTTTCAACATTTTACTATGTCATTAATATACCTTAGAGCTGTTGTGTGGAAATAATAAAAAAGTCCCCCCATTCTGTGTTTCCTAGAACTGGAGGTCTGAAAAAAATCATTAACATGGTGAATCACATCTTGATGATGTCATCAAGATGTGTTTCACCATGTTAATGATTTTTTTGTTAATGATTTTTCTAGGAAACACAGAACAGATGGACTTTTTTATTATTTCCACACAACACCTCTAAGGTATATTAATGACATAGTAAAATGTTGAAAATGAGTGGTATTCCCCTTTAACAGCAGTTGGACATGATTATTATGTATTAAATATATTACGTCACGGAATGGAATAGTACTTTTTTAATGCTTTCATAATACTGCCCTTTTTGTGCTTTTATTCTCTCTGCTTGTCTGTTAAAAAGGACTACAAATAAGCTTTTAGTTTTCTTCACATCCTTCAGATGTTTTTGTTTGCAGTTGTTTTGTATATGCCGGTAATTATTCAATGAGTCAATCAATCCATCCCTCCACCTCTCCACCAATCCTTCCCTCCATCTCTCCACCAATCCTTCCCTCCATCTCTCCACCAATCCATCCCTCCACCTCTCCACCAATCCTTCCCTCCATCTCTCCACCAATCCATCCTTCCATCTCTCCACCAATCCATCCCTCCATCAATCCATCCCTCCATCTCTCCACCAATCCATCCCTCCATCTCTCCACCAATCCATCCCTCCGTCTCTCCACCAATCCATCCCTCCATCAATCCATCCCTCCGTCTCTCCACCAATCCATCCCTCCATCTCTCCACCAATCCATCCTTCCATCTCTCCACCAATCCATCCCTCCATCCCTCCGTCTCTCCACCAATCCATCCCTCCATCTCTCCACCAATCCATCCCTCCATCTCTCCACCAATCCATCCCTCCATCTCTCCACCAATCCATCCTTCCATCTCTCCACCAATCCATTCCTCCATCTCTCCACCAATCCATCCCTCCATCTCTCCACCAATCCATCCCTCCATCTCTCCACCAATCCATCCCTCCATCTCTCCACCAATCCATCTCTCCACCAATCCATCCCTCCATCTCTCCACCAATCCATCTCTCCATCAATCCATCCCTCCATCTCTCCACCAATCCATCCCTCCATCTCTCCACCAATCCATTCCTCCATCTCTCCACCAATCCATCTCTCCACCAATCCATCCCTCCATCTCTCCACCAATCCATCCCTCCATCTCCCCACCAATCCATCCCTCCATCTCTCCACCAATCCATCCCTCAATCTCTCCACCAATCCATCCCTCCATCTCTCCACCAATCCTTCCCTCCATCTCTCCACCAATCCATCCCTCCGTCTCTCCACCAATCCATCCCTCCATCTCTCCACTAATCCATCTCTCCACCAATCCTTCCCTCCATCTCTCCACCAATCCATCCCTCCATATATCCACCAATCCTTCCCTTCCTTCCTGTCCAACAGGACTCAGCGGGTGAAGATCGGGAAGTCCATCTCCGAGCTGAGGACCATCAGCACCGGCTCCCCCCAGGGCTGTGTCCTGTCTCCCCTTCTGTTTTCCCTCTACACCAACTGCTGCACCTCCAGCCACCAGTCGGTCAAACTTCTGAAGTTTGCAGACGACACCACCCTGGTAGGGCTCATCTCCAGGGAGGATGAGTCTGCCTACAGGAGCGAGATCGACTTGCTGCTGACCTGGTGCACCCGAAACAACCTAGAGCTAAATGCTCTCAAGACGGTGGAGCTGATCGTGGACTTCAGGAGGACCCCGGCCCCTCCCCCTCCCATCATATTGGGAGGCAATCCAGTCGCCACAGTGGAGTCATGCCGCTTCCTCGGGGTGACAGTCTCTCGGGACCTGAAGTGGGGGCCCAACATCGACACCCTCACAAAAAAGGCCCAGAAGAGACTGTTTTTTCTGAGACAGCTGAGGAAATTCCACCTACCAAGAACCTTGCTGGTTAACTTCTATACTGCCATCATAGAATCCATCATCACCCTCGCCATCACTGTTTGGTTCCCCGCTGCAGCGGCCAAGGACAAGGCCAAGCTGCAGCGGGTCATACGATCAGCAGAGAGGGTGTTTGGCTGCCCTTTGCCCCCCCTTGAGGCCCTGTTTAGGAGTAGGGCTTCGAGGAGGGCCAGGAAGATCATGGCTGACCCTGCACACCCAGGCCACAGTCTTTTTGCCCCGCTTCCCTCAGGCAGGAGGTTGCGGTCCCTAAAGACTTTGAAGGCCCGACATTCAAACAGCTTTTTCCCCACGGCTATCCGGCTCCTCAACGCTGCTGGTGTCCCCCCCTGACCCCCCTTTATCCTCCCTCCACCCCCACTCAGAGTGGAATGGACTGACTTGTGCTCTGAACTGATCACTTGAACTCTCTGCACTTTATTTTACTCACTATTCTTTGCACTGTCTTGTCCTGTTTTGCACTTGTCCTAATGTTGTAACTGCACTCTGCTGTCCACCAAACCAAATTCCTAACATGTTTACATGTCATGGCAATAAAGTCTTCTGATTCTGATTCTCCATATCTCCACCAATCCATCCCTCCTACTCTCCACCAATCCTTCCCTCCATCTCTCCACCAATCCTTCCCTCCATCTCTCCACCAATCCTTCCCTCCATCTCTCCACCAATCCATCCCTCCTACTCTCCACCAATCCTTCCCTCCATCTCTCCACCAATCCTTCCCTCCATCTCTCCACCAATCCTTCCCTCCATCTCTCCACCAATCCTTCCCTCCATCTCTCCACCAATCCATCCTTCCATCTCTCCACCAATCCATCCCTCCATCTCTCCACCAATCCATCCTTCCATATCTCCACCAATCCTTCCCTCCATCTCTCCACCAATCCATCCCTCCATCTCTCCACCAATCCTTCCCTCCATCTCTCCACCAATCCTTCCCTCCATCTCTCCACCAATCCATCCCTCCATCTCTCCACCAATCCATCCCTCCATCTCTCCACCAATCCATCCCTCCATCTCTCCACCAATCCATCCTTCCATATCTCCACCAATCCTTCCCTCCATCTCTCCACCAATCCTTCCCTCCATATCTCCACCAATCCATCCCTCCATCTCTCCACCAATCCTTCCTTCCATATCTCCACCAATCCTTCCTTCCATATCTCCACCAATCCTTCCCTCCATCTCTCCACCAATCCATCCTTCCATCTCTCCACCAATCCTTCCCTCCATCTCTCCACCAATCCATCCTCCATCTCTCCACCAATCCATCCTTCCATATCTCCACCAATCCTTCCCTCCATATCTCCACCAATCCTTCCCTCCATATCTCCACCAATCCATCCTTCCATATCTCCACCAATCCATCCCTCCATCTCTCCACCAATCCATCCCTCCATCTCTCCACCAATCCTTCCCTCCATCTCTCCACCAATCCATCCTTCCATATCTCCACCAATCCTTCCCTCCATCTCTCCACCAATCCTTCCCTCCATCTCTCCACCAATCCATCCTTCCATATCTCCACCAATCCATCCCTCCATCTCTCCACCAATCCATCCCTCCATCTCTCCACCAATCCATCCCTCCATCTCTCCACCAATCCAACCCTCCATCTCTCCACCAATCCATCCCTCCATCTCTCCACCAATCCATCCTTCCATCTCTCCACCAATCCATCCTTCCATCTCTCCACCAATCCATCTCTCCATCCTTCCATCTCTCCACCAATCCATCTCTCCACCAATCCATCCCTCCATCTCTCCACCAATCCAACCCTCCATCTCTCCACCAATCCATCCCTCCATCTCTCCACCAATCCATCCTTCCATCTCTCCACCAATCCATCCTTCCATCTCTCCACCAATCCATCCTTCCATCTCTCCACCAATCCATCCCTCCATCTCTCCACCAATCCATCCTTCCATCTCTCCACCAATCCATCCCTCCATCTCTCCACCAATCCATCTCTCCACCAATCCATCCTTCCATCTCTCCACCAATCCTTCCCTCCATCTATCCACCAATCCACCCCTCCATCTCTCCACCAATCCATCCCTCCATCTCTCCACCAATCCATCCCTCCTACTCTCCACCAATCCATCCCTCCATCTCTCCACCAATCCATCCCTCCATCTCTCCACCAATCCATCCCTCCATCTCTCCACCAATCCATCCCTCCATCTCTCCACCAATCCATCCTTCCATCTCTCCACCAATCCATCCTTCCATCTCTCCACCAATCCATCTCTCCACCAATCCTTCCCTCCATCTCTCCACCAATCCATCCTTCCATCTCTCCACCAATCCATCCTTCCATCTCTCCACCAATGCATCTCTCCACCAATCCATCCCTCCACCAATCCATCCCTCCATCTCTCCACCAATCCATCCCTCCATCTCTCCACCAATCCATCCTTCCATCTCTCCACCAATCCATCCCTCCATCTCTCCACCAATCCATCCCTCCATCTCTCCACCAATCCATCCTTCCATCTCTCCACCAATCCATCCCTCCACCTCTCCACCAATCCATCCCTCCACCTCTCCACCAATCCATCTCTGGCCCTCCATCTCTCCACCAATCCATCCCTCCATCTCTCCACCAATCCATCTCTCCACCAATCCATCTCTCCATCCTTCCATCTCTCCACCAATCTATCCCTCCATCTCTCCATCCTTCCATCTCTCCACCAACCTATCTCTCCATCCTTCCATCTCTCCACCAACCTATCTCTCCATCCCTCCATCTCTCCATCTCTCCACCAACCTATCTCTCCATCCCTCCATCTCTCCACAATCCATCCCTCCATCTCTCCACCAATCCATCCCTCCATCTCTCCATCTCTCCACCAACCTATCTCTCCATCTCTCCATCTCTCCACCAACCTATCCCTCCATCTCTCCATCCCCCCATCCCTCCATCCTTCCATCTCTCCACCAACCTATCTCTCCAT
Organism: Electrona antarctica; assembly: GCF_951216825.1. Classification (NCBI taxonomy): domain Eukaryota; kingdom Metazoa; phylum Chordata; class Actinopteri; order Myctophiformes; family Myctophidae; genus Electrona; species Electrona antarctica. The sequence continues at coordinate 34,643,027 of NC_136804.1, read as the reverse complement.
TTCCATCATGCAGGACACACGTCTCTGGAGCCGTATTACTTGTTGCCATGGAAACAGAGCTATCTGCCACAGTGACCTGTCCCTCTGTTTATTTACCCATCACTTAGTGCTGCCTTCACACAGGCAAAGGAATGTGTTGCAGGCACACGCGCACACACACGCACACATCCCCAGTCATATATACAAGGCCTTCTCAAATACCGTGGAAAAGTTAATTTTCTTCCGTAATATAATTCATAAAGTGAAACTTTCATATATTCTAGATTCATTATAGCCTGGCTCCAGCCTTGAATCGCTAGCCACGCGATTTAAGAAAATATGTTCTGGCGATTCAGGTCTGGAGTCTCTCCCCACGACGGTGTCAGCTATGTGCGGAAATCCGCACGTAGCCAAGTAGTAAGCTGACTGGCCATCAGCCCCGTCACTCAACAGCGTCAGACAACAAACACGACTGCGGTTACTCACGTCACGACCGTATCAAATCTGGCTATTACATCGACGTATGATAAATAGTTTATTTACAGACATGAGAGGTTTTATAAACATCATCATCCGACATATTTTACCGCTTTTGTTTACATATAGTAGTTTGTTTGGTTAGCAAACGGGTTAGCCATAGCCACATGATTGACAACAACATCATCTGCTTTCCTACTATTCTTTTTTTTCTAATATTTTTTTATCCCACAATTTTGTAACCCATTTTTCACCCCTGTGTCAATTATCTAATGTGATCCTGGGCTCTACACACCCTCCGCCAACCTAGTCCCCATATATGGGGGACATGGGGAGAGCAACGGACTTGAACTCATGCTTCCTTCATGCCTGAGTGTCCAAGTTGCTCCTTTACACCTGACAGGGGGGAGTTTCCCTGGTTGGACGTAGCGCGTGGAAGGAACACGTTATTCCAACCAGTTCCTTTCCCCTCCATCTTGCAAACTCCACACAGAAGGGCCCTTTCGCCAACCCCGCCTCGGGTATGGGCACTGATGACGCGGAGGAGGAAACAGGGCGACAGCACTACCAACTGTGCCACCGTGCCCCCGCTTTCCTACTATTCTGATTGGTTGGTATGAACCAATCACCGAAGACTGCAGCTTTGACGACACCCATCCCATAAACTGCTGCCGTGGGGAGGGCTTTCAGTCTGAATAATGAAGTGAAACAAAATGAAAATTCAGACCGAGTGTCAGGCTAGATTCATTGCACATAAAGTGAAAACCTTTTTTTTTTGTTTTAATTTTGATTATTATGTCATACAGCTCATGAAAATCAAAAAAGTCCTGTCTAAAAATATTAGAATATTTTATGAGACCACTACAAAAACGTTTATAATACAGAAATGTCGACCATCTGAAAAGTTACTTTATGCTCTCAATACGTGGTCTGGGCTACTTTTAAACACATTATTTCATCAACGGGGCATGGCATGGAGGTGATAAGCCTGTGGCACTGTTGTGGTGTTATGGAAGACCAAATTTGCTTTGATAGCAGCTTAAAACTCAATATTTTGTATTGTTGATATATGAATATATATATGAAAGTTTCACTTTTTGAATTATATTACGGGAAAAATGAACTTTTCCACGATATTCAATTTTTTTGAGAAGGCCCTGCATGTGTGTGTGTGTGTGTGTGTGTGTGTGTGTGTGTGTGTGTATATATATATATATATATATAAATCACACCCGTGTGAAGTGAGGGGCGCTCTTATCATCTTACAACATCGAGCATGGAATTCTAACTCATGCTGCTATGATTAGGTGATGTAATGATGATGTAAAACAAACGGTGACAAAAAAATTATCGTTATTGTTAATGGCGTTTTTAAAACAAACATTGAACTAAAAACAAACATTAAACCTGTATATAGGAGGAGCTAGCGCCCCTCAATAATCTCTATTTCATACAGAATTACGTCCATATAGCACATGAACGATAACATAACAGAAGATTTCAAGCTTTTCAAAGTGCTGCACAACGCATCCTCCTTTGATAACAGTGAAGGCTACACACACACACACACACACACACACACACACACACACACACACACACACACACACACACACACACACACACACACACACACACACACACACACACACACACACACACACACACACACACACACACACGTTGCCTTGAAAAAGCAACATTCATATCAATATTAAGCCACAAGGCATTCTAGTGCTGAACTTACAAGTGTTCAATGAAACGCAGGAACGCACGCACTATAGTGCTGAAGATAGCAGTGTTGAATGAAATACACACATGCACGCGCACACACACACATGCACGGCATTGCACGCAAAACCAAATCGTACTCATTCAATAGAGAAACTGGGACAGATACACCGCACGCACGCGCACACACACACACACACACACACACACACACACACACACACACACACACACACACACACACACACACACACACACACACACACACACACACACACACACACACACACACACACACACACACACACACACACACACACTTTTCTTTCTGTTTTTTCATCCTGGGGCTTAATATATTCTACAGAACAGCCTGGCATAAAACTGCCCTGATACTCTTTCCCTCGGCCCAGGAAAATACTAGATTGAATTTCTGGTGGGAGAGAGAATGCAGGGTGGGGGGGAGAGGGAGAGAGAGAGAGAGAGAGAGAGAGAGAGAGAGACAGTAAATCTGTGCATGTAAGCGTACTGGCTGGATGTACCATAGCAGGCCCTCTTTAACTTTTCATTTCTGTGCCATAGCAACATATTTCTGTAGCGGACTGATATGTGTGGGTCCGCTCGCGCGCGCACACACACACACACACACACACACACACACACACACACACACACACACACACACACACACACACACACACACACACACACACACACACACACACACACACACACACACACACACACACACACACACACACACACACACACACACACACACACACACACACACACACACAGGGGGAGTTGGGGATGAGAAACCGAGAGAGAGAGAAAGCCAACAGTAAGTGACGAGAGAGATGGGAGATTAAAAGAAAGACGCAGGCGCGCGCGCGCGCGCGGGGGGGGGGGGGGCAGTGGGTATACCCCTCCCTCCGGCGCGCGCACACACACACACACACACACACACACACACACACACACACACACACACACACACACACACACACACACACACACACACACACACACACACACACACACACACACACACACACACACACACACACACACACACACACACACACAGAGGAGGTGTCTCTAACAATGTGTGAAGGCTGTACGTTGATATACTGTTAATATTTAATTCTCTTTTAATGCTTTTAAAGTGTTATCTCTTTCTTTGACCGCACATCTACAAAGCCTGTTAGTGCTGGGGGCTAACCACAGACCTACATTACGTAAGTGTGCGTGCGTGCCTGCCTGTGTGTGTGTGTGTGTGTGTGTGTGCGTGCCTGTGTGTGTGTTGTGCATTATTCAAACGTGCTACCTCCCTGGCTTGTTCTCATTCAGATCGCTTGTCATAGCAGTGGTATAGTGTGAACGTTACACACACACACACACACACACACACACACACACACACACACACACACACAGTGTGCGATCAACAATTGTACACCTGAGATCAAGTGGCAGCATCCGCTCTCATTAGAGAGAAGGTGGATGGAAAGAAAACGCAGAATGGAAAAGTGAGGAGAATGAGAGAGAGAGAGAGAGTGAGGGTGTGTGCACGTGCATGCGCACGTGTGTGTGTTTGTGTGTGCACATACGCGTGAAAGAGAGAGGCGTCCAGGGTGAAATCCATCAGGCGTCACAGATAGGGACTGCATCACGCAGCATCAATGTACCTTGAGGAAATAAAAAGATATATGTATTGCATTATACTGGAAATAATGTCTCCTTTTTCCGTCCTCATAATATGGCAAATGTGCTACTTCAAAGAGAACAGAATCCACATGAATAGAATAACTACTGGGCTGGGATGATGTGAGCGGAATGGAATGTGCACTGCAGTTATCTCCCATTGCGACTGCATGGGCTGACTGACTGCGTACCGTGTTGCAGTTATCTCCCATTGCGACTGCATGGGCTGACTGACTGCGTACCGTGTTGCCGTTATCTCCCATTGCGACTGCATGGTCTGACTGACTGCGTACCGCCGTACCGTGCTGCAGTTATCTCCCATTGCGACTGCATGGGCTGACTGACTGCGTACCGCCGTACCGTGCTGCAGTTATCTCCCATTGCGACTGCATGGGCTGACTGACTGCGTACCACCGTACCGTGCTGCAGTTATCTCCCATTGCGACTGCATGGGCTGACTGACTGCGTACCGTGCTGCAGTTATCTCCCATTGCGACTGCATGGGCTGACTGACTGCGTACCGCCGTACCGTGCTGCATCCGACATGATGCTGCAGCCATGCAGCAAACCTGTTACATGCAGTGTGACGTGTACTGTGACTTCTGACACTTAACACAATCGGCGCCGGGATTTCTTTCAAACCACGGGACTCGGGCAATCGATTAACCCATTTAGGCCTGACGTCAAAATTTAAAAAAAATGTCTTCAAAATCCTGACGGTTTTTCTGAAAAACCTTATGTTTCTGTATCAGTGGTGCTCAATATTTCATGTCAAGAACCCAAAGATTATATGTAATATGCCTCCGCCCCCATCTGAAAATATGTTCTTCCAGGGACCCCCAGAAGCAAATATTTGAGTTAAAATGTTCACTCTGTAATAATATATATTAAAAGATTTGAGGCACATTTTCACAAATTTTCAAATAGTTATTTTTTTCAATAGTTAAAACACCAAAAGGGGTTCCCGCCCAAAATGGGTTAATACAGTTGCAACCAATTAATGGCAAGTATTTCATACAGCTTAACACGAGGCCTGCCAGGAACATAGACACGTAGAATAGCGTACCGTGCCACACCCGGAAAAGACGTTTTAACAGCGATGTATTATTTAATGCATGTTTTAATACGATCGTATCGATAGCTACCGTTTGTTAGCTCTGTTATGCTTCTGAGCAAGTGGCCGCGGCCATTTTGAAGATGCGCGCGCATCCACTTACATCGCCTGCTCTGTTTTCAGACGGCTGTATCTCCAGAAGCGACATTGGAGGGGTCGCTTTGTCCCAGACAAGCGTTTTCAACGGCCTGTAGCAGGCGCTGTGATACTCGCGGTCCACTTTTTCCACCACCGACCGAGAGAACAAGCACCAGCTTCGTCAACACACACGGAATGGTTTCATAGTAAAATGCGATTACGGATATTTGGCTCTTCAAAGTAAGTGTTACGCGCGATAAAACCCTGGCAGGACGCGGCGGAGGGAATTAAATAATGGTAGCGGTAAATGGGTTTTAATATGTTAAAAAAAATCTGAACTATCCTTTTAAGACATTTTTAATTAAAAAAAATATTGCAACAAAAGTAATCAACAAACAAACTGGTCAAACATTGGGCAAATTGTCAAATAATATAAGAATGTGTGGGTATAAATAAATGGTTGATCTATAGATGCTGTTTTCACAATGTATTATGTATCTGTGGATCCGAATGTGACAGAGCAGCCTCTGTCACAGTAATGCTGTTCAACATTCATTGTATTTATGCTGTATGTTGACATTTGCATTCTCAGTCCCACAGAAGGTGCACATTCTGCTGTGACATGTGAATCTAACATACTTGTGTTTATCTATGCAGATGCTGTAATTGGGACGCTGCCTTGATTGCCTGAAGAGAGCTCTGATTGATTGCTTTAGGGGGAGCGTCTTGGGTGTTGCTAAATGCATTGTGATTTGCTGACTGCTTAGCCAGATGTGGAGTCAGGAGTCTATATAAAGGGGAAATGGTTCAGTAGAGAGGGGGCTGCCATGGGGAGAGGTTGACTCCAGTACCTCTCTGTTAAGTTATGTTGAGTTATGTTCTTTGAGTTATTTTCTTGACTTATTTCACTTATGTTGTCCAGGCCTGGAACTTATTAAAACTTTATCTTTCACCTGCAAGTCTGCCTCATCTACAATCTACAATCCCACTTGGTAACACCGAGTCAAACTAAATGCCTCAACTCCTACAAAAGAGCTTGTCAGAGTGGAGGGTCCCCTGTCAAATATCATTATTTTGGAGGGTCCCGGATGAACTCTTGGACTAGACTCGGATTGTGTGTGCGCGAGCATGCGTCCTTACGTTCATGCGCGTGTGTGAGTGTGTGTGTGTCCACTCGTGTGAGTGTGTGTGTGTGCAAGGTGACTTGAGCCACGTGACGCACCAACGAGCGAGCTAAAGCGAGCGAGTGTTGTGAGCGCAAGGACAGTAAATCATCGTATCCCCTATACAGTATCAGTACCACCGAGACGCCATTTCGTTTTTTTGACGGGCAGCGAGATCAAGGAACTAGAAGAAAACAAGCACTCCTTTCGAATCTGACTAGTTAGATTCGTAGATCGTACTGTAACACATACACGTACTGTATGTACAACGTACTGTAACACAGACTGTACACTTACGTGTACATCTTTGGGCTGGGTGAGTGAGAGAGAGAGGGGGAGAGAATACTTTCACTATTTAAAAAAAAATGGAATCCTATGCAATAGTTGAGGTTTGCATCCGACAGAGGTATACGTTGTCATCGGGCATGAACCGTATCGCCATGTTTCACCTTTTTGAGCGGTGCCTCCGCTCCATTATACACAGCTATGTGTGTATGTATACAGTATGTATACTGTGGCAGCCCAGGGGAGAATAGGCAAGATTCACAATAAAATAAGAGGCTCAGAGTCAGAATCAACATAAATTGTCTTTTATTAACTTGTTAGGGAAAGGGGCAAACGGGGCAAAACATCAACTCAGGGTTCCTCCTGTCTGGGGCTTGGGCTTTTAGTCCTGTGGGCAGAGCAGAGAGAGAGCTAGTGACTATACTGTATTCAGGGGTGGAGAGTGCTGTAGGCTCTCCCTTGTGGAGTTCAGTCGGCTTGTGAAATGTCCATCATACCAGCCTCCTCATGAACAGAGTGATTCCTGCTTCCTCACTCCTCCATTAGTCCAAACTGACTCACCAGGCAGCTTGGGCGTCGGCTATTTAAAAGCTTCTGTTGATTGCCTTACTGGCTGCAGGTGCGTCCATGTCCAGGCTCCCATTGGCTGCAATACCTGTACAGGGTAATATACTCCTTCTATTACCTCCCCCAGCCTCCTTATGTGGGGAATAGGCCTGGCTGTTTCCCCTGGTTTGCCACACACCCTCCCTTCCAGCTCCAGGCAGAGGCCAGGAGCGTCAACAAACCAACAGCTCTCATCTCTCCTGGACAGGGCGTCTGCGTTTCCATGGGCCTTGCCCGACCTGTGCTCAACAGTAAAATTAAAATTCTGCAAATCCAAAAACCATCTTGTCACTCTTGCATTACTGTCCTTAGCTGTTGACATCCACTTTAATGGTGCATGGTCAGTCACCAGTGTAAACTTCCGGCCCAGTAGATAATAGCGTAACTTGTGTAGAGCCCATTTAATCGCCAAACACTCTTTCTCTACAGTGGAATAATTCAGTTCATGTTTCTGCAACTTACGACTTATATAGACCACTGGGTGTTCCTCTCCATCCTGGCCTTGAGATAGTACCGCTCCAATCCCTGTTCCTGAGGCGTCTGCATGCACAACGAAGGGTATTTTAAAGTTAGGTGTCCTCAAAACCGGCTCTGTGCATAGGGCTTTCTGGAGAGTGGCGAATGCTTCCTCTGCCTCGGCCGTCCAGACCACATGATTTGGGAGGCTTTTCTTGGTCATCTCATTTAGAGGTACTGCAATTGTAGCAAAGTGGGGAATGAAACATTGATAATAGCCGATTAGGCCCAAAAATGTTTTTACCTGGCGCTTAGTGGAGGGTTTAGGCCAGATTTTTACCGCCTCCACTTTCCGGAGTTGTGGTTTCACATCGCCTCTTCCTATTGTGTAGCCCAGATACTGGGCCTCCTCTAGGCCCAGGTGGCACTTCTTGGGGTTGGCTGTCAGACCAGCGTGCCGCAGGGCCCCCAGGACAGCTCTCAAGTGTCCTAGATGGGAAGTCCAATCACTGCTGTAAATTATAATATCGTCAATGTAGGATGCCGAATACTCACGATGGGGTCTGAGGATTCTGTCCATCATGCGCTGGAACGTGGCAGGCGCTCCATGGACCCCGAAAGGCAGGACCCGGTAGTGGTACAGTACATCCGGGGTGGAAAAGGCCGTCTTCTCCCTGGCAGCCTCAGTGAGGGGCACCTGCCAGTACCCTTTAGTGAGGTCAAGGGTCGATATGAAGCGGGCCGGGCTTAAGCGTTCAATAAGCTCATCAACTCTGGGCATAGGGTAGGCATCAAAATTGGAGATCTCATTTAATTTCCTAAAATCATTGCAGAACCTCTCAGTGCCATCTGGCTTGGGAATTAAAACAATAGGGCTTGACCAGGCACTCTGCGATTCCTCAATTATCCCCAAGTCCAACATCTTTTTGACCTCGTCTCTGATGGTTTCCCTCTTAGCCTCAGGGATACGATACGGGCGGAGCCTCACCTTCTTTCCTGGCTCGGTGACTATATCATGTTGTATCACATCAGTGTGCCCCGGCAGGTCGGAGAACACATCTTGAAACTGGCTGGTCAACTCTATGAGATCTTGACGGTGGGTCGGGGCCAGTTGGGGGCCTAGCGGTACCTGTGAGGGGTCAGAGACTGGGGCTTCTGCAATGAATGAGGTTATCGGAACACAGTCAGGGGGGTGCCACTTTTTTAGGAGATTCACATGATAGATTTGACAGGACTTTCTCCTCCCGGGTTGTCTCACCTTGTAGTTGACCTCACTGACCTTTTTAACCACCTCATAGGGCCCATGCCACTTGGCGAGGAACTTGCACTCGGCCGTTGGGACAAGGACGAGGACAAGTTCTCCAAGCTTGAATTCCCGTATTTTGGCATTCCGGTTGTAGACCCGGGCTTGAGCTTGCTGTGCCTGCTGCATATGCTCTCGCACGAGGGGCCAGACCTTAGCCATTCGCTCTCGCATCTGGTCAACGTACTCTATGACAGAGCGATGAGGGGATGGCTGTTGTTCCCACGCCTCTCTGGCCAGATCCAGCAGGCCCCTGGGTCTCCGTCCATACAGCAACTCAAATGGGGAAAACCCCGTGGACGCCTGGGGGACCTCTCGGATGGAAAACAAGACATAAGGTATTAGCTGGTCCCAGTCTTTCCCATCAACATCAACAACATTCCTGAGCATGCGTTTGAGGGTTTTATTAAAACGTTCAACGAGCCCGTCAGTCTCTGGGTGGTAGACTGACGTTCTTATCTGTCTCACCTTCAACAACTTGCACATCTCCTTCATCAACCGCGACATGAAACAACTTCCCTGGTCAGTGAGGACCTCTTTCGCGATGCCAGCCCGGCTGAACAGGAGGAACAGTTCCTTGGCCACGGTCTTGGCATTCGCCGTCCGTAGCGGGATTGCCTCCGGGTAGCGGGTGGCATAGTCCAGGGTGACCAGGATATACCGATGCCCCCTACTGGACCTTGGCAGGGGACCAATTATGTCCATGGCTATTCTCTCGAAGGGCGTGCCAATTATGGGTAATGGGATCAAGGGATTTCGATAATGTACCTTTGGGGCGGTTTTTTGGCACTCTGCACAGCTTCTGCAATATTCCTGGACTGCCTTCTTTACACCTGGCCAATAGAAGCGGCCCAGGATCCTATCATAGGTTTTTTCTACCCCCAAATGAGCCCCCAGCAGATGGGAATGTGCTAGATACAATACTTTGGGAATATAACGTTTCGGCACGAGCAACTGCTCCACCTTGTCTGTGTCCCCTTTAACCACCCTATAAAAAAGTCCATGTTTTACAGCAAAATGTGGAAAAGTGGCATCACTCACCCCGTCCACACGTTTCCCGTCTACGACGGCCACATTTCTTCTGGCTTGCTCCAGGTTTGGATCCTCTAACTGGGCAGTCCCAAACTGTCCTGGTCGGACCCCTGGCTCTACCTCCGCCAGGGGGAACTCTGAGAACGCTTCAGCAAAGCTCTCGTCGGTCGAGGACATGTTGGGCCCCATGTCCTCCTTCCCGGGGGTCTCGGCGGGGACGCGCGCCTCTCCATCGGTCCCGGTTCCAGACGACAGGGGGACATCGGACGGGGCGGCACATGCATGCACCGGCTTGACTTTAGTTGTGCGCCGGGGCATTTTCTTTTTCCTCCCTCTCTTGTGTTCAACGGTCTTGCGGTCCCACAACCGCCAGAAAATGGGGCAGTCTCGTCCTATCAGCACTGGAACTGGCAATTTTTCCACCACCCCAGCCCAGACCTCAAAGGACCCACGGGTGGTCTGTATCTTGACTTGGGTGGTGGGATAACTCTGTGTATCTCCATGGACGCAGGAAACCGGAATCGAGGGTCCTGGGGTGCCATTTGCTAGTTCGGGCCGGATGAGGGTCACGTGACTTCCGGAGTCCAACAAGGCTTCGGCATCTTGGTCCCCTACTTTAACAGGGAGCCTGGGGGCCTCGGTGCCCTCGTGGGCCCAGCAAGTGGTGAGATAGCTAGCACCCCTCTGTGGTGGATCCGGTGGGCCCTCTGTAGGCATGGACTCCTCATTCCCTGGGCAACTCCAGGACAAATGGCCCTCCTGGCCACAGGTGAAGCACCTTCGACGATCTCGAGTTGCGGCCGGGGGTCGGGTTGAATCCGGCCTGCTGGTAGGGACCTGGTGTGGGGCCTCCATATTACCCTTTTTCTGCCGGGGTTTATCTCCCCGGGGGTCAGGACGGGCCGGGCGTGAGTTCTCCTGCCGACTGCCTCGCATTAGATCCTCTGTGACCTGGTAGTTTTCCAGTAAGTCTATCAGGGCATCAACGTTGGTTGGGCTGTTGTGGGCGACGTGTCGTTTGGCCTCGGCCGGTAGTGCCCTAGTGCACCGATCCAGCACAATTCTATCCAAGGCTGCGGGTCCCTCCCCCGACGTCAACCAGGCCCGAGTCAGGCGCATCAGGGCGGCAATCTGTGGCCGGACCGGAATGAAGGAGTCATAGGACCATGCGTGGACCCTCTGAGCTCTGGTTTGAAGGTTGTGTCCATAGTGTGCCAAGATGGCCACCTTCAATTTCTCATAGCTACTTGCTTCTGTGAGCGGCAGGTCCCGGTAGGCCTTCTGTGCTTCTCCGGTCAAAAACGGGGCCAGTATGCCTGCCCACTGCGCCTTTTGCCACTGCTCTCTCTCTGCGGTTCTTTAAAAAATGTCAAGGTATATCTCAATGTCGTCGTCGGCCGTCTGTTTGGTGAGCACCTTGCTGGGTTCAATTATCTCTTCGGACTTGACCAAGTGTCTGCTCAGGTTAGTCATGGTCTCCTGTAAGGCCTCAAGGCCCTGAGCCTGCTGGGCCTGGTTCTGTATGAGCTGGATCAAGGCGTTCTCCATTACGCCCTGTGTCTCACTCACGAGTACTTATTTTATTGTGAATCTGTCAATGCCGGACCGAGGCTACCCACGTTCTCCACCAAATGTGGCAGCCCAGGGGAGAATAGGCAAGATTCACAATAAAATAAGAGGCTCAGAGTCAGAATCAACATAAATTGTCTTTTATTAACTTGTTAGGGAAAGGGGCAAACGGGGCAAAACATCAACTCAGGGTTCCTCCTGTCTGGGGCTTGGGCTTTTAGTCCTGTGGGCAGAGCAGAGAGAGAGCTAGTGACTATACTGTATTCAGGGGTGGAGAGTGCTGTAGGCTCTCCCTTGTGGAGTTCAGTCGGCTTGTGAAATGTCCATCATACCAGCCTCCTCATGAACAGAGTGATTCCTGCTTCCTCACTCCTCCATTAGTCCAAACTGACTCACCAGGCAGCTTGGGCGTCGGCTATTTAAAAGCTTCTGTTGATTGCCTTACTGGCTGCAGGTGCGTCCATGTCCAGGCTCCCATTGGCTGCAATACCTGTACAGGGTAATATACTCCCTCTATTACCTCCCCCAGCCTCCTTATGTGGGGAATAGGCCTGGCTGTTTCCCCTGGTTTGCCACAATGCATACGTACATACACATATGTATGTACGTACGTACGTACGTACGTACGTACGTACGTACATACACGTTCCTGGGGGTCTGGATGTTCCGGGGACCCCCCAGGGACCACCACACGGTAACTGTCTATCCCCATGTCTGTGTACGTGTCTGAGCACGGAAAGCAACACGGCAACTCATTTCTCGACCGTTTCAGACGTGGGAACGCTCGCCGGAACTGGGCCGCCCCCCTGGGCGTGTTCCTGGGGGTCTGGATGTTCCGGGGACCCCCTGGGGACCCCCACATGGTAACTCTGTCATTTCTCAACCGTTTCGGACGCGGGAAGGCTCGCCGGAACCGGGCTGGCCCCCTGGGCACATTCCTGGGGGTCTGGATGTTTCGTTTTCTCTTGAACATAAACACACTTACGCTTACTTCATAGTATGAAGTAGTACCCATCTGACCACTTAACATGGCAGCCTGCCGTGTTAAGTGGGGCCGCGTACATTTTCAGACCCTTGTTTATTTGAATGTCCAAACAATAGTTCCGATGTACTGTACGTGGCTCAATGGGAGTAATGTAGACGTTTGCCAATTATTATTTAGGGGCCCACTTGCATATCTTCACAGCCCATAGGTTGTGCATCTCTGATATCGGGTTTGAGATGCTCCGATAATCGGCCAGCGATCGGTGATCGCCATATCGGCCGAAATTCACTCTGATCGGTAATCGGCATTTAACCTATCTGTGATCGGCAATTTACCCTATCTGGAGAAACTGATCTTTTACACCATTTAAGTGGTATAAATGTCAATCAGATATAGAGTATAACATCATTTTGCATTTTTGTGACAGGTCTAAACATTCTCCCCTACCTCCCCACACACAGGAACAGTTTTGACGTGGGTTTTGACATATAATCATTTTGGAAATATTAAAATTTGCAACATTTCACAAGATCAGTATCGGTATCTGCCAATCATGACAAAAACAATCGGTATTGGTCCCAAAAAACCTGATCGGAGCATCCCTAATATCGGGTTTAGGTGGTTGTTAAGTTACTCAGACCTTCCATCAACAGTATTTAGACAAATAAAAATAAACGTCCATTGTTCCAACATCTCCAGAGAGAGTTGAACCTGGCCAGAACCCGCTGAACTCTCAACACAATTGAAACGCTAACCGCATGATCAATGTTAACACGTTGATTGACGTTAACAGCCCTGATGGGAGCACCACGTAAAAAAAGAACGATAAAAAACCTTTTTCCCATAAACAGAGCCACCAATGACACGACCCAAAAGAGTGCGCTGGTGCAGAGAGTGTCAGATAGCGGGAGTGGGGGGAGAGTAATTAGAATCGATAATTCATTTTCCCCTCTTCTGCCCCTACTTCTGTTCCGTTCAAATGAGCCCCCCACCCCGATCCTGGGAGCAACCCAGATCTCTTTAGGGTCCTAGTAATTGAAGAGTCTCGTCGTCATCGTCGCTCCTTCTCGTTTGCACCTCAACCACGAAAGAATCCCATCAGGCTAAATGAAAAGGAGTGCATTCCAACTCGGGGTAATTGTGTTCGACTTGCCAAAGTGAAGTTTTCGCTGCCCTTTTCAGAGCGCCAGGCATTGTTCTTTGAGCTGATTAATTCAGCGGGTGGCACGGGGGCGGATGGGGATCAGGACCATTGTGCATGCCAGGAGCGAGAAACTCATGACTGGCTGCAAAGGAGCCCATTACAGGTCTGACCACTGCAAAGGAGCCCATTACAGGTCTGACCACTGGCCTCTTATGAGTGGATTGGTGAGGAATAAAGAGACTGGAATTATGTCTACTTTTTCTTCGTTTGGATCGTGTGGGTTTACAATTTACAATTTAGGCATTTAGCAGACGCACTTAATCCAAAACGACTTACCATGACTTATCATGAAACATGCGTAAGCTAAGAACGTAACAGTGGAATATCTATATAATGAAACTATACATATAACCTATACATACTATTCATATGTACTATAAAGTGCTATGACTCCATAAAATCCCAATTCTAGTGCTGTCTACGTAACATGCTATAAGTCTGTATAAAATGCTATCTAAGCCTACATAAAGTGCTATCTAAGGGGCTAGGGGTTTAACCCATTTTGGGCGGGAACCCCTTTTGGTGTTTTAAGCATTAGGTTATGCTTTAGCTATTGAAAAATAGCAGATCTACAAGCTCATAGCGCGGCACCGAGTGCCGCGCTATGAGCTTGTAGGTCTGCTATTTTTGAAAAATCCTGAAAATGTGGCCCAAATGTTTGAATATATTCTTTCAGAGCGAACGTCAGAGCATTCGTTTTTAGCTCAAGTTTTTCATAAAATTTATAAGGCATTTGTAGAATCGTTCCCAGGTCAAAATGGGTCAATCACTCTTCTACTCGTCATGTGCCCTGCAACGTTACTTACTGTAAGTGAAATAAAAACTAGAACAATCCATTAAAAAATATCATCAATATCATCATCAATATCATCATCAATATCATCAATCAATGAATCTTGTGTGAAAGATGAAATACTATTAAAATGCTATTTTTGATGAATGTTTGCCTATTTTCATCCCTGAATTAGGGTCCATGTGGTTACATATACTGTAAGTAGTACATTCCGTCGCTGTACATTTGAGTGAACCCATAGTGACACCCCTGTACTGTAGATGTAAATGGGATCCAAATCACAGCCGTCATGTTTCCATTTTGCTCTGGTTATGGACAGTGTAATGTTCCTCACTCATTACAGCACATCCAATGTTAATACTTATCATCGTCATCCTTCTCATTGTCATTATTGATAATCACATCCTCATCATCACCGTCTCCTCTGTCAAACCAGCGGTGGACAAAGTACTCCATACTATACTGTACTCCAGTACTGTACTATAAAGCATTGGTTCCCAACATTTTTATACTGAAGTACCACCTCAGACAATATTTGGCTCTCCAAGTACCACCATAATAACTGATGTTAAAATACAGCAGCGTAGACCTGCCCTGTTTGTTCCATTCCTATAAGCCAGTAATGCTGCTGCTCTGACAAAACTGTCTAATCACTAATCAGCACAACTGATGATATTTCTAATGTGATTAATCCGTTCCCAAATCTTCTATTAACGGCTAGGTGTGCTGTCATGCTCATCTCAGCACGGCTGGATAGCCTATTTCAACCAATTGCTTGTTCAGAAGAACTATAGTATTACTTTTTTCTCCATTTTTGGGCGACTCCTCTGAGTACCATCAGAGGGGGGCTCAAGTAGCACTAGTGGTACTTGTACCAGTGATTGGGTACCTCTGCTATAAAGAATAGATACTCCTGGTCAAATACGCAACTACAAGTGTCTACTTGTTGAATTATACCAGAGTACCATACTTTCTTAAAAAAATAAAATAAAAAAATCTAGTTACTATTCAAGTGTGGGGCGGCGGTGGCTCAGGGGTAGAGTGCCTGGATGGTAACCGTAAGGTTGCCAGTTCGAACCCGGTCTCCCCCAGAAGTGTCCTTGAGCAAGACACTGAACCCCTAATTGCTCCCGATGTGCTAGGTCAGGGGTCGGCAACAGGCGGCCCGCGGGCCAAAATTGGCCCCCCAGAAATAATATCTGGCCCGTGAGATAATTTTGAGTTTTTTTTTTTTTTTTTTTAAAGTCCCACGTTAGCGACCATATTTACAATATGAAAACTGTCACTTAGACAATGTAGGTTACACACCGCTGGAATTAAACATGGAACCTGCAGGCAGCATTAGGTGAGTAATTCATTGTATATGTGTTGGACGTTCGTGGTTGTGCTAATGATAAACGGACAGGTGCTGCCAGTGGGATCCTCCTGCTGCTTAACGACGACACTGTTCTGTGACTAGGTGTACTAGTGTAGCTTTGCATCTGCCCGTGTGAAAGCAGCATAACGTCGTGTCAGCACCATATTTTTCCAGCAAAAAAAAAAGAAAAAAGTTGCTTTATATTGGTCAAATAGACCCGAATTAGACCCGAATTAGACCGAATTAGACCCGAATTAGACCCGAATTTTTTCGCGCGCGTGCGCGCCTTCACGGCCGGCCCGCGATGGAATGCCTGGGAATAATATTGGCCCGAGGACAATCTCAGTTGCCGACCCCTGTGCTAGGTGGTACCTTGCATGGTTTCCGCGGCCATCGGTGTATGAATGTGTGTGTGAATGGGTGAATGTAATGCACAATCTCTGTAAAGCGCCTTGGATAAAGGCGCTATATAAATGTACCATTTACCATTTACCATTTAAGTGTATGTTTTTTTTTTGTTAATGCTTGAATATAGAAAAGCACAAATTACAAAGTTTGTAGATCTGCTATTTTCATACATACATTTACAGGGCTTTACTTAAGTGGAGTGGAGTTGAGCGGACGGAGTCAAAAGTATAATATTTGTCTTTGAAATGTGGAAGTGAAATTTATTTCCATTAAGTACAGAAGTACAAAGAAACAAACAAATAATCACATCTTCATCACCATCACCATCGTTACTGTCTAGCGAGCGAATCGCCAAGTCGCCACCGCTCGCAACTTGCAATCCTCGATCCCGATCAGTGCTGCCTGGGACTGTGGGTAAGCGCTCTGGGGGGGACATTGTAACAGATAATGGCTACCTAAACATTTCTAGCACCATGGTTCAACATTTGTATCTGAGCGATGTCGCCCGCAGAGACACTAGATAATAGTGCTGTTGAGTGGCTGCTCTATCATTCTGCCATCCACGTCTCCCTGCCATGGGATTCCATGTGACACATACAGCTATTGCGTGGCTTAGCCGCCAGATAGCAAAGGAGGAACCACGGCTCGATGGGACTTAGATTGTCATCTGTCACATAATATGCCCTCTGGTGGGAATTATCTAAGTACATTTATTCGGCAACACTTTCTTTTACAGTACAGTAATATAACCAGGTAATTATTTACCTGGTAGTAAGAAGTATTTACCAGGCCCGGGCAGCTGGCGTAGCCGTCTGGGCACCTTGGCTGGTAATCCAGTCTGGCAGTGTGCCGCGGGTTCGACTCCCGATCCCGACGGCCTTTACTGCGTGTCACCCCCCCATCTCTATCTCCCCATTTCCTGTTGGCTTACTGTATACCTATCCCTCTATGAAAAAGAAAATAAAGGCGAAAGCCACAAAAAATATCTTTAAAAAAAGTATTTACCAGGTAATAACATAATTACCAAGTATTTAAGTATTCAAGTACTGTATACTTGAATAAATGGGCAGCTGTGGCTCAGGAGGTAGAGCAGATCATCCGATGATCCGTGGATCGGCGGTTCGATTCCCGGCTCCACATGTCAAAGTGTCCTTTGGGCAAGACACTGAACCCCACATTGCCTTTGGTGGTTGCCAATTAGCCCTTCACTAAATCCCAGCCCAAAAAGCCATTGTCCAATGCCAATCCAAATAGTTTAGCAACGGTTGCTATGCAGGTCAAGCTTTCTTCGCTGCTAACGTGCCTATTGGACAAGGATGGGTTGGGACTTAGTGAAGGGCTAATTGGTGTGTGATTGTGGGAAGTGAGGACGCTGGTGCTGAGACTGTTCGCCACTTCACCTCCCAAAGTACAGTATGAATGAATGGGCCATTGTAAAGCACTTTGTAAGCGCTCTAAAATGAGCAAGCTCTATAAAAATGGAATCCATTATTATTATTTCTTAAATGCTTGAGCGTTTGGTTTTTTGATTGATTGGAAATTTTATTAACAGTTTGCAGAATTACAGTACATTTCAAGCACAAACTCAATACAAAGGCTGTTAACTGTGAGTGGACGACCCAATTAAGCATTACACTTGTTTACAACAGGGTCCACCATGTTCAATTCATCAAAACATTTAGAGACGTACAAATAGACACTTCTATATAGACAAAGAACAGTACAGGAATTCATCATAATGGAGGTAAAAAGGGAAAAGAAACATATACAGTGAGGGGAAAAAGGGGGGGCGGTGGGGGGGTATTCAGACTTTACGGGGGCCAGTTTCGAATTGCAGCCATCCGTAGGTGCCCTTTGAGAGCGGTTTTTTCCATCTTTCAATACTTCATAAAATGGTAAATGGTGCATTTATATAGCGCCTTTATCCAAGGCGCTTTACATAGATTGTGCATTACATTCACCCATTCACACACACATTCATACACCGATTGAGGCGGAAGCCATGCAAGGTACCAACCAGCACATCGGGAGCAATTTGGGGTTCAGTGTCTTGCCCAAGGACACTTCGACATGTAGACAGGAGGAGCCGGGATTCGAACCGCCGACCCATGGATCATTGGACGACCTGCTCTACCTCCTGAGCCACAGTCGCCCCATGACTTCATCTTAGAAGCTACTATTGCACACTTTACTCCACTACAATTATTTGACATTTTTAGGTAGTTACTTTTCTGATTTAGATTTATACAAAACATATATGAACTGCAATACCAAAGGAAGGACAGGAAGAGGAGGCAGATGATGGTGGACAGCACATGCACATTTAACCCATTTAGGCCTGACCTCGAAATTTAAAAAAAAATCTTCTAAATCCTCCAGTTTTCTGAAATAAATATTTTCACAATTTTTCAAAAATAGCAGACCTACAAGCTCGTAGATCTGCTATTTTTCAATAGCTAAATTATAACATAATGGGTTGTGCAAGTGCATTTTTAGAGTAACTATTGTACTTGTGACTTTCAACAGACCTGGAAACTTGTGTTAGAGACTCAGACTCGAGTCGCCATACATACCACTTGAGACTCGACTCAGACTATTCCCCTCAAATTCACCAGACCTGACTTGGACTCGAGCTCAAAGACTTCAATTAGGGCAACCCTTCTGTTACCAAGGACCGGCTGACGGTTCATAAAATACCAAAACACAGAAGTTGAATTGCAGTCAATGTCTGGCTGCTATTTATACATTATTATTATATCACTACATAACGGCATATACATTGACTGATTGACCTAAATGGCACTTTTGGACAGGTGGAAAACTTCAGTTAAACTTCCTGGTGGTGACACAAGGTTATAGATTCACGTTGCCTAGGCGCATAATCATTTTGTACAATCCATAAACTTGGAATTCCCGGGCAGCCGCCTCGCGGACTGGACCGGCAGCAGTCCGTGGCGCGTGCAAGTGGTTCGGGAACCCCTGAAGTGGGGCATTCATTTACAAACAAAAACAAAAACACAACAACTTAGAATAGGGATTTGAATAGGGAGAGATAAGAGGTCTCTGGCTGACAGCAACGACCACTTTGAGAGAACAACTTTCACGTGTAGCATAATAATATTTGATATTAATAATAATATTATCTACTGTATATTAATACTGGGGTTGAGTATACTGGGGTCTGCTACTACAGGAGGCAGATCGCTTTCCTCCGGTCGTCCCTGATATGACTGCAGCTCCCACCATCGAAGATCCTATCTGACTTAGATAGCATTTTATGTAGACATAGCACTATAAAGTATTCAACTGTTACGTTTGTAGCTTACGTATGACTCATGATAACTATACTTTTTATGTATGTGATGTATATTGCCATGCTTTTTGTTCTTGCTTGTATAACTCGCTCTGGATTAAGAGCGTCTGCTAAATGCCTATAAATTGTCATTTGTAAATTGAAATGGCAATGCAAGGCCTGACAGAGCTAGAGTTACATTTTTGCTCAGTGAGATGCTACAATATTGACGCAGTCACGTGGAAACTTTGTACGTCCAAAACCATCCGTGAAGCTTGCATATCTGATATTTTCACCATGTTTGTGTGAAACTCTTATTGATGAAGTGTAGGGCATTAGTTTACAAAACAAATAGAGCAAATAGCAAATAGAGATGATCAGATTTAACCACATGAACCCTAGCGCCCCTATTCTGGGACAGAGTTGGCGTGGAGCAAAATACTAGCAGACTAAGGCCTCACTCAGACCTTTACAACAGATTGCTGTATGCTTGCTGTATACAAAGGGTGTGACACAGCTTTCCCCAATGCATTTCCAATGGGAGTCACATGGTCAGCCATACAACAGCTTGTAGTCCAAAATGTAGTCCTCAAACCATGTGACTTCCATTGGAAATGCATTGGGGCGGCCATGACACTCACAGCATTCATACAACAAGCATGCATCAATGTTTTAAAGGTGAGGTGAGTGAGGCCTATGACTATCACCTTCTACCTAACTCCAGTGGTGGAAAGTAACTACCGTAAGTACATTTATGTATCAAGTACCGTACTTAACCCATTTTGACCTGAGATCAGGTTCTAAAAATGTCTTCTACATCCTGACAGTTTTCTGAAAAAGCTATGTTTCTATGTCAGTCGTTCTTCGATTTTTCAAAAATAGCAGACCTACAAGCTTGTAGATCTGCTATTTTTCAATAGCTAAAGCATAAAATAATGCATAATGCATTTTTAGGTACTTTTACTTTACTGGAGTATTTCCAATTCCCAATACTTTTACTTCTACTCCTCTACATCTCCGAAGAAAATGTATTGTACTTTTACCCCACTAGTACAATGATTTGAAAACTTACAAAACATGCATTACCCACTTCATATACATATATTTAAACTGTGGAAAAACATCAATGGAAGCTATTAAGATCTGCACAAACCCCCCCTTAACAAAAACAAGGTTGAGGTTCAGCTTGACATCGTCCTTTTCTTATCTGCCGCTATCTAAAAGTTGTACTGAAATAGGGATAAACACACGTTTAAAAAAATACAAATAAATCTATTTAATCTGCAACAAGGGACTCTGAACCTCGTCCCAGAGGGCAGTATATCTGATGATACTCAGCGTGTAGAACACAGGATGGGTCAGTAACCATCCGATTGGCTTGCCTCAGGGTAGCCTGTTTGTAAATAGACTGTAGGAGTGATGCTGTCTCAAACCCTATAATCTTCCATGCAGTCAGCAGCAGGACAGGACCGGCAATGGACTTTAGTTGCAGAGAGAGATTACTAAACCAAGCTGTGAATCCATATCTGATAAAGCTCTATATAGAAAGCTCCCTGATACATGGCTAACATACACCGTGGACTCTTATGATTCTCTTATGATTCCAGTACAAACTCAGTACAAACTCGGGTAACCCAGAACCTTCCCAGAAACAAACTGCCCCGCCGATAGGATGGTTCTGTACACAGTGGGGACCTCATGTTTTGTTTTTGTTTTTGTATTGTCTTGGTGTCGTGTGCTCTGTGTTGTTTTTGATGTGGGTGTTGAACAGATTGTGAAGACAAATATCCTTCGGGACAATAAAGATTATTATTATTATTATTCCAGAGATGTGCAGAGTTGGTCTGAAGAGGTGGAGGACTCAGACTCTGGTTTGAATTTGAAATGACATCATTTTTCAGTGAACAGTGAACGAGAAGGTTTGCTGGTTCTCTAACAACAAACCGTGGATGACCAAATAAATCATACACCTCCTTGAGAAGAAAAGGGATACGTTCCTGGCTGGAGACTTTGAGGGTGTGAGGGGTGGTGGTGGAGAAGCTGAAAACGGTCAAAGCTCAGGCTATAAGGAGAGCTATACAGAGCTAAACTGGAGAACTGCCTGCAGGAGCACACAGGTGTGGGGAGGGTACAGGAAGATCACTGGGTCTGCCAACGTGGCAGTGTCAGAAAACGGGGAGCTAGCAGACAAAATTTACAGTTTCTTCAACCGGGGACGACGGGGAGGGAGTACCGGCAGTAGCCGGGCCGACCTCCAGCAGGATCAATGGTGACCCCCAGCTGACCCTCTGCACCTTCCTCTCCTCTGATCCTCACCTAGGAACAAGTGAGGAGCCAGCTCGCCAAGACCAGCACCAGAAAAGCAGCGGCACCACCAGACAACATCAACTCTCGGGTGCTAAAGGTGTGACCGGCGTCAGCTAGCCTTCCGCCTCACACAGCTCTCCCTGAGGACGACTACAGAGTGCAGACCAGGCACGACAACGACTGACACCCGCAGCCACAACAGAGGGAGCGACCATGAGCTGGGTACCATCCAAAGGTACCATCCAAATTTAGAACAAAAATGGGCCAATTCTCATTCTACTATTCTGCCACCACAATGTGTGGTGACATCCATTTAAAGATGTGAATCACAGGTCTCTTGATTGGCCTGAAAAAAACCATCAGGAGACCACAAAGGGAGGGACATGACATTTTGTATTCCCCATTTCTCCTTGACTGCATTGTATGTCGTCATAGCACTTCATAGTGCATATGTATAGCATAGTATAGTATATATGTATAGTTTATAGTGTCATTATATAGATATGTTCTAGTTACGTTCTTAGCTTATGCATGTTTCATGATAAATGCATTTTATATATGTGATGTATTCCCATGCTTTTTTGTTCTTGCCTAATGTAAATCGCTCTGGATTAAGAGCGTCTGCTAAATGCCTAAATTGTAAATTGTAATTGTCTCCTTTGTAGAAAAAGTGTTTTGTATCTATATTATTACATTGGGGAGAATTCTACGGCCACATATTTGTGCCCATGGAGCACACGACTTTGTACGCCAGTTCAGGTGGCCAAGTCATACACCTTATTATGTGTGCTTTGTCGCCGTGATACGTCCCTGTGCGTCTTCAACCCAGTGTTGTGGGGTCTGCGACTATACTGGCCAATCACAGAGCGGCTTACCTACACCCAGCTTTTGCAGTTCTCTCACTCGGTGTTGAAAGTGGAAGTGTGCAAGAGCCCTTCATTTTCTGTATCGCATCGAACAAGGGAAAGATACCCAGCGCGGACAAAAGACGGTCCAGTGAAACAACACCACCACGGATGCACTTGGATTCAATCTCTCTTCCCCCCCCCCCCCCTCCTGACGGACTGACACAGCATGTGAGTGGATCATATTATTTTCTGCACAAAAAGATTGGCTTGGACTCCAGGGTACTTTTCTTAAAGTTCACTGAGAAATGCAAGTACGGTGGTAGTAGTAGTAGTAGTAGTAGTAGTATTAATGATATGGTATTAATGGTGGGAGGCATACTATGGTCCGACGGAGCATTGGTTCGACATGCGTCCGCACCTCGGACTAGCGCCTGCTCCCGTGCTTGCGGTTATGGTTAGGTTAGGGTTTGAGGTGGGTTGTCGTGTTTCGGACCAATGACTAGTCGGACCAAACACATGCACTCATTAATGGTCTGGCAGAACATTGCATTTGTCAGTTTTAATTATTCAATTACAATACAAAGCAATGTGGGTAAGAATCCAGCACATACAACATCAAGGGAGTAAATGAATAAATAACTGGATCTGGATTGGATTTGTCCAACCATGAATAAACAAGATCTGTGTGTCAATGGGTTACAAGATATTCCGTAACAATAGGCCATCCAAAAAACAAAACAAAAACCGAACAGCTGTGACAACAACTAACAAAAACCAAACAATACCTTTTAGAAGGTGGCAGATGGCACACAGTCAAAAGGCTTTTGCAGTCCATCATATTATAAAAAACCCCATCTGCTTGTTGTTTCCATCCTCACATTCATAAATAAATAAAAAGCCCCATAACCTCATTCCGCTGGACTGCTGAAGGTGAGCGGGAGAGTGTGTGGGAGGCGAGAGAATAGAAATCAAATTAGCGCAACAATAAATCAGCGAGGCCGGTGAGACGGCAGTCAGAGTTGTGGATGTAAAGGTGAAGGTAGGAGGCCATGGATTTTCTGCCACCGAGGCGACTCGCTGTCAGTCAAACTGTCTGGACTGACGGCACGCGCAGGACAGACCCAGACGCCGATGAGGCCAGAGGCAACACCAACACACGCAGGACAGACCCAGACACCGATGAGGCCAGAGGCAACTCAAACGCACGCACGTGCACATATCAGCGCTGAAAACTCTTATCTCCATTACTCCATGTTCTAACTTTTGGGGTTTTTTTCCTAAATGAACTCCCCATTTGATACTACATCGTCAGAAAAAGTATCAAAGGTTCGATTCAGCTCCCTTCCAGCTGCTTTTGAATTTCAACCTGAAAAAAGTGACAGATTTGGACATACAGTAGGTTTCCACCCAACAGAGATGATATTATGCGCGCCGCACACACACAGACACACACATTGCTGCATTGATTTCTCAAAAATAAGAAATCATCGTTGTTGATTGGGTTTTTTGACATAACTGACAGTGATGGATATCATTATATTACACTAGACCTGTGGCTGTCAGCCACCGGCCGGCCTACTTGGGAACGATGCAAGTTGGGGACCTGCTATGCCCATTGCCATAGCAACCGTTTTAACCGTCTGCCTTTTGTGCCCATTTAACACAATCAGTGCCGGAAGTCCTTCAAAATAGGAGCTCTGGGGTGCCGGAAAGACATGGCCGCTTTTACTCGGAAACCCATGACCCGGAAACAATCCACTAAAAAAAAGTTGACTTTACATAGCTAGCTTACATTGCGATCGGTTTAGTTTATACGATATATGATCCAAAAATATAATGTGTAACATTAATTTTCCTGAACCAGGATTGAACCCAGTACAATAAATGACATGAATGTAAACAGAATACGATTGGATTTTTATTTAAAAATCCACAAACAAAAGTGCAGTAGACGTGCACACGCACACACACACACACACACACACACACACACGCACACACTCCCTGGCAGAATGCCAGCACAGAACGAGTATAGGAGTACACTCTAGCTAAATTAAACCAGGGAGAACAAGTAGTCCTGTACTACCACCAGCCCCCCCCCCCCCCCCCCCCCCCCACACACACACACACACACACACACACACAGGAGAGTCTCTTCTCTCTGGTTGAGGGCCTAATTAAGACATGAAGATAATTGGGAAACGTGTGTGTGTGTGCGTGTGCGCGCGTGCGTGTGTGCGAGCGAGAGGGTTTGCATTTGCAAATGCATGCATATGGTGTGTTGTGTGTATACTAAGGACGATATTTCCAAGAGATGTTCAATTCCTCAAAGCAACATAATGATGCGAGAGAGAGAGAGAGAGAGAGAAAGACAGAGGATGAGGATTTTCACACAACTTTAATTATATTATCTGCAATTTAATTTCACCTTTAATATATGAACACAGTGTCGTGCACGCCTTTAGCAATATGAGGATCCCTTTTGATATTAAGTTGATATCTTGTTTGATAAGTAAACAAGATGAAAACCCTGGTGCTAATCACACTTCAGCTCTGATTCAGGATGTACTGTAACCAACCTCATGTTGTTCAAGTTAACTAATTACTGTATTTACTTTACTTCAAAATAATAATAATAAAAACAATTAAATGTGTTGTTCTGTGGCACAGTAAGAGAAAAGACAACTCCCTATATTACATTTTAGAATATATATTCACTGTCCAGGTACTGTATTTGGAAAAAAAGTATTTCTACACATTGGTACTTCTTTCACTGGTATTTTGTTAAAGGACCACTTCACCACTTGTCAACCTTTTTCCACACACAATCTATAGACCATTATCAGAAGTTTGTACGTGGGCATGACGCTCGTATCACTGCACAAAAAGCATGGAATACGGATGTGTATATTACAGGAAACTCCCGTTACACTTTCCAACAAACTCCGGTAAACTCCCAAATTGTACCATCACACCTGTATATTACCGTATATTACTGTATATGCTGCTAAACTTGAGGTTTACGGGCAAATCTAGTGACCATAATTGCCCATTAACTCCTGGGCGACTGTGGCTCAGGAGGTAGAGCAGGTCGTCCAATGAGCCATGGGTCGGCGGTTCGAATCCCGGCTCCTCCTGTCTACATGTCGAAGTGTCCTTGGGCAAGACACTGAACCCCAAATTGCTCCCGATGTGCTGGTTGGTACCTTGCATGGCTTCCGCCGCAATCGGTGTATGAATGTGTGTGTGAATGGGTGAATGTAATGCACAATCTCTGTAAAGCGCCTTGGATAAAGGTGCTATATAAATGCACCATTTACCAACCCTTGATGCTGAGTGCCAAGCAGGAGTCCCATTGTCCAGAGTCTTTTGTTTGTATGACTCGGCCGGGGATCAAACCCCAAACCTCCCTGTTTCAGGGCGGACACTCTAACCCACTGAGCCACTCTAACCCACTGATCCAAACAGAAGCAGGGGATAAACAAAATATCCCCTCCAGCCATAAAATAAATCAATAGCCAAAGGGTGGATATTAAAAACAATTGCATGGATTCCTCTTCAGCTTCCTCGTTCCAGTGGCTCGAAAGTCACAACGGAACAATTGTTCAGGCCGATGCGGCCTATTGGCTGCACGGAGAAGTCATTAATCCACAAGAGCAAGACCTTTACATTCTTCTTCTCACCCCCTGCATTCTTTCTCAAGAATTGATTACACTTTTGTCTCAAGATTAATTTCAGACGGAACCAAAGCCTGTTCTATTAACCAATTTTGGGCGGGAGCCCCTTTTGGTGTTAGCATTATGTTATACTTTAGCTATTGAAAAATAGCAGACCTACAAGCTCGTAGCGCGCCACCGAGTGGCGCGCTACGAGCTTGTAGGTCTGCTATTTTTGAAAAATCGAAGAACGACAGAAACATAGCTTTTTCAGAAAACTGTCAGGATGTAGAAGACATTTTTAGAATCTGATCTCAGGTCAAAATGGGTTAATGCATGTGTCCTCCTGTCCTCTCAGACCATTCCTCAGTCTGCCGTTGGGCTCATATACCACCACATGGTAGCGGGAAAGAGATCATCAGCAACAGCGAATTAGATCCCTGACACCACAGCTGTCTTTAAAAAAAAAAGTCACACTTGTGTGAATGGGCGCCCACTGTGGCTGCCACACGATTGCAGATTGCATATGACGCCATTTCAAAAGCCATACACTGGCTATTTTGTCACATGAGGTTTTTTTAAACATTGTATCATGGTTAAAAGATATTAACATAAGTTTACAAATGAATTTATGAAGAAGTATATTCATTTTTTCATTGGATGATGTACGACGACAAGAACACCCCTTACATCACACGGGTGTGATTTTTTTTACTTTAAAAGTCTATATACTTGGTTGCCAGATGACGTCATGTCTGAAAATAAAGCCAGATGTCGGAAGTGGAAGTGGCCAGATATGCACTGAACCAATTGTAACATAAATAGGCAGAATCAGCCGTATCTTTGCGAAGTGCAGGTCATTTGAGTTAGGGATGGATTCAGCGTTGGGGTTAGGGTCGTGGGAACATCAATCTGAGGAAAAACAGGCCTCTTTTCCTTTGAACAGTCTGCATAGAAAGACTATATGGGAACATAGACAGGCTACTGCATGGGTACACATTATAAAACGGAAATTATTAATAGTGATCATATAGAATTATGATACTTCAGTGCTTAAAAAAAACCCAAAAACGTTTTCTGGATGACAAATCTTCCCACTTCACCTGAAGAATGCAGACTTGATTTATGTAGACCAATTACAGCACAGGAAGTCCTAGAGACCATTAAATCCTTGCAAAGTGGGAGAGCTCCGTTCCTTCGTGCGGGACGAGCTTTGGTCCTGAATTTTATAAGAAGATGGCCTTTCGTAAAATCCAATCTTACACTCCCAACAGACCAACCAATCAAAAATTCAACCAAAAGTTTTACCTTCTCAAGTTTAATCTAACTCCCTTTTAACCACAAATTCTTTCATATCCCTTTTTATGACAAACGATATACTGTTAAATATATACTGTATTAATGACAGCAGATCTAATAAGTTAGGGAAGGTGGAGTTGGCGGTTGAACTCGAGGGTGAGACGTGTGTCCATTATCTGAAATCCTACTTGAAGAGAAGTTTGTATGTGAAAATTTGTATGAAAAAAAATAGCCGCAAGTAGCGGGCACTTTGCCTCGTCTGTCTGTCTGTCTGTGGTACGAACAGCTGCAATACCGCTGGGTGACCTAAAGTGGCACTTTTGAGCAGCCTAAAAGGGCTTATTGCTTGGTCCCGTCTTATCACTACTTGCAGCTATATTTTCTTCTCGTACTTCTCTTTTTTGCGTTTCTTTGCTTTTGTGTGCTTAGTTCTGTAAAAGATCTATAAAATATTATTGAAAAAGAGAAAGAGAGAGTATACAGTTGGGGAAATAGGAAGAAAAAGGAAATGAGTGGAGACAGAGAGAGAGAGCGAGAGAGAGAGAGCGAGAGCGAGAGACAGAGACAGAGAGAGAGACAGAGAGAGACAGAGAGAGACAGAGACAGACAGAGACAGACAGAGAGAGACAGAGACAGACAGAGACAGACAGAGACAGAGACAGAGAGAGAGACAGAGAGAGAGATAGAGAGAGACAGAGACAGAGAGAGAGAGAGACAAAGAGAGAGACAGAGAGAGAGAGAGAGAGAGAGAGAGAGACAGAGACAGAGACAGAGAGACAGAGACAGAGAGAGAGACAGAGAGCGAGAGAGAGAGACAGAGAGACAGACAGAGAGACAGAGACAGAGAGAGAGACAGAGAGCGAGAGAGAGAGACAGAGAGACAGACAGAGACAGACAGACAAATGAGGCTCCTCTTTCAGACAGACAATACCTCACACTTCCACGGCAGCAGGCCCACAGGGACACACAAGGCATTTTGGGTAATGCGGTCCGACATGCTTCGGCTCCTACTGGCTGCTCCCGATTGGGCCGATCGGCTCACATGGGGGAGGGGGGAGGGGGGGATGTGCAAACCGATTGGCTATGGTGGTTTTTGAGAGAAGACCAGTGAGATTGCGGCTTATGGAGGTGTGAGGTCATCAAACATCGGATGATGACGATGATGGTGAAGTGCAGCAGCTCATCAACAGTAACACTCAGGCCTCATTCACACGTACCAAACACCAATCAAGCAATGTTTGGTAATTTTTTTGTTTTTATGGGCCACCACAATGCTTTTCCAAAGGGAGTCACATGGTTTGATCAAACATTTGTGTTAAAAGTCCTTATGAATTTGAAAGTGCTCAAAGCGCTTTACAATGGTTCATTCATTCATACATTGGGAGGTGAAGCGGCGAACATGTAGTCGACGCCAGCGTCCTCACTTCCCACAGTCACACACCAATGGTGGCGAGCTCACACCGACCTACTCATTGGAGGCAATGTAGGGTTCAGTGTCTTGCCCAAGGACACTTCGACATGTGGACAGGAGGAGCCGGGATTCGAACCGCCGACCCAGGGATCATTGGACGACCTGCTCTACCTCCTGAGCCACAGCCGCCGTCCATAGACCTGGCTGCCACATGACCTCACGCGTCGGTACACACAAAGCCGCGTGTCGCAGCTCCAAAAAGAAATGGTGCCCAGACACGATTTTTAAAACCCATTTATCTCGGATTCAGGTTTCGTTTTGCATTTTGTGTGTGCTTAATTTAGATACGTGTGTGTAGCAGTGTTATTATATTTGGACAGCACATTTTTATTTGGTCAGTCTTTTGAAGAAAATGTCATTTACTTTTAGTCATGCGAACAAGAAGGCACTGGAGCAGCTCAGACGATTTAGGCCCTTAGTTTATTATAACAGGGTGCAAGTAAAAAGTGACAATGTTTCGATGTGTAAGTTACATCTTCGTCAGGTCATATTTTAGTCATCTGAAAAGTTTTAGTTCTAGTTAAATTTTAGTCGAGTAAATATAATTTTAGTCAACTAAATCTACAGTTGATTTTGTCAACAAAACACTTGGTTTACACTTGGTTGCATGCTGAAAATAGCTGATCCACAACATTGTTATACTGTACCTTGTAGACCTGCTATTTTACACCCAAGCAAAACCAAATGTATAGGAGCGGCATTCGGTTGGAATCGAACCGAGGATGTTGCGATTATGAGGTTGAGGACTCGAGGTCGACACATCATCTTATATATCATGTTAGCTACAGTAGCCTACTAGCGCTTTGTTCAATTCATTATGTGTATGTTGGAAGTTCTGATTCCATTCTGGAATTCCATCTGTTACGCAACCAAAACTCTATGGAAAAAGGACAAGATGAGTAGCAGCAACAGTTACCCATGGCAATGAACTGTGACAGTTCCATAAATAGTATTAAATACACAGCAGTTCCATAAATGACATAACTAGCTAACGCTAGAATGAATTATCGTCACCTACAATACATGCTGGCTGAGGGCATTGAGTGCACAGTGCAGAGTTTGATAACAAAAAGCACACCCGTGTGAAGTGAGTGGTGCGTCCGAAACGGTAGAGAAATAAGAGAGTTACCATGTGGGGGTCTCTGGGGGTCCCCGGGGAGTCCCCGGGGGGGTCCCCTGAACATCCAGACCCCCAGGAACGCGCCCAGGGGGCCGGGCCGATTCCGGCGAGCCTGTACTGTACTGTACTGTACTGGCACACCCACAATCAGCATATATACCATAGATATATATATAAACTCTAGATAGCTCACCCGCGCTGTTGGCCAATGGAGAGCGACGTCTTTACGTGGCGGCCATCTTACCTCGGGCCACATAACATTGTGTCTATGGGGCATGTACTCTTAAATGACCATAACTTGCTCAATTTTCAACCGATTTTCAAACGGTTTGGTTTGTTATAAACGTCAAAGACGTCCGCATTCTTATATGCTTTTATACGACGTTCATATAAAAAAAAAATAAGCAGATAAGCGTCCTGAATCATAGCCACGTTGACAACGTTTGTAATAAACCAACCCGTTTGTAAATCCGTCAAGATTTGAGCGAGTTATGCCATTGAACATACTGTACTGTAGCCCCGAAGTAAGATGGCTGCCGGGTGAACGACGTCAGAAACTCCGCCTTGAGCCATCTAGAGTTTATATATATCTATGATATATACAGTTAATATGTGCGTGTGTGTTAGGTTGCGCACAGGTGGTGAAAAACAGCCATGCTGTTTTCGTGCTCAGACCCACCCAGACACCCACATAGCTCCGTAAGGGAGTGGTTGCACCACTCAAAAATAATTACCTCACAATGTCCTTTTCTCAAATTCTACTACAGTATACTTGTATAATACTCTTGTGTAATTCACAAGGATAGTACCGCACACACACACACACACACACACACACACACACACACACACACACACACACACACACACACACACACACACACACACACACACACACACACACACACACACACACACACACACACACACACGCTCTTTTTTTGACGTTTTGCAGGACAGAGTATTCTGCAGGGATGTACAGTGCATGCATTAGTAATGTGACTGTCGTCTCCGTTGCAGCCGTTCTGCAGAAGCCAAATGCAAATGCTTACTCGCATGATCATCAGCCCCACAGAATGATATTAGTTTAATGCAAGGCGTGATGATTAATTGAGAACCTGAGAGACTTCCCCCGGCCTCGCCGTATAGCGGTTCCATTTAGATACAGGGACACATGCACGGAACTGGCTGTCCTTTGATTGTGGCGTCGTATATCATGCATTAGCCAACAAATTAATCACCATACAGAAGAACTCCGATATAATTACATTTTCCCACATGTGCAGCGCCTGATTTGGTGTCTCACTTTCTCAGTGTGAATTTGAGGTCATCAAATCCCCCCGCGCTGCGTCAGCAAGAGCACGCGCAGGGACGTGTGTGCGTGCGTGCGTATGTGCGTACGTGCGTGCGTGTGTGGCATGTTGTACAAAGGTGGAGGAAAAAGCAAGGCAACCACGGCCTCTCTCATTCTCTGTCTCTCTATAGCTCACCCGAGGTGTGTGCATGCTGCCTTTATGGATGAGACAACGAGGGGATCCATCTGTCTTCCATTGATTAACATTTTCACAGGCTCTGGATTCTTCTTGCGGGGTACAATCGCCCACGTATTGTTCTGGCGCGACGTGCCCGCTAAGTGAGGGTTTATACCTTCCAACGCCGGTGCATTAGCGCACATCAATTATGCAGGTGGCGGCAATTACATATTTATGTATTCTGATAATTACATTTTTAATACAGCACATGTCGGCCTCATTTATGGCGCTTAATGAAAATGAATGACAGCCATTTCGCGGCGGTATAGGAGAGTGTGCTGGAAGTACATGACACCGGGAGATACTTTCACAGATTCGCGCTGTCGACGCGCGGTACATACCGACGGGCACGCTTGACGTGGCAGATAAAAATGATCTCCCCTTTCAAGGAGGAGGAGAGCGAGTGAAAAATTTGCAGCTGTAATTTCATCATGGGTGGTTTGATAAATTAGCATTACCCTGCAACCACGGCTGTGCAGCAAAACCACCCTTTCATGGCGTGTACACGTTTCCCCCCTGAATGGGGGGACGAAGCTACTGCACACATACATGTTTCCATCAAGCTGTTTCGAAATATAGGAAGCACATTTTCAGAAATTCGAAAAAAAAGAGCTAATTTTGCGCTGTTTCCATCCACTGATAAAATAGCCGATTCGACTGGTATCAACCGACAAGACCGCAGTTATCAGTTAGGATCAGCACGACTCCGAAAAAGTCGCGCTGATCCTAACTGATAACTGCGGTCTTGTCGGTTGATACCAGTCGAAACGGGTGGATAAAATGTGATTCTTGTGAGATATGAAATAAGTTCATGAGCAGTATATAGGTGGTGCTAATTTGCCATGAAAGTGAATTTTACCTTTTGACGTTGTTTTAGGCTATACAAAGATATTATACACCGACTCGGACTGCCTGGTTGGTGATTGGGCTGCAAGTCCTCTAGCTGTCCAGAGGCCGTCCTTTAGTTTCCTATTCATGGTTATGTTTGAATTGGGTTGGACTTGGTAGGCTATTCATTAACACAAGGATGTATTAAAACTACTATCTATCTAAATGTCTAAAAAAGGTCTGTACGTGTGTGTATGTGTGTATGTCTGTAATCCACGTAACTCGAGAACCGTTCGCCCCGCCAACTTCAAATCCGACACACGTGTTCCACACCATCACATGTGAGTGCATTGCCCGGCCTTGAGTCGGTCGGACCCACGGTTGTCCATGCAGAACCGCCACAAAAGGCCTCTGCCCAGGCTCTGGACAACGGACACCGCTCTATTAATACTAATTGTAAAATAAATCATGTGACTAGTCTCCGTTCTGAGGTGTTTTGTTGGAGGGATGAGTGTTTGACTTGGAAATATATATAAATATATATCACCGGTCGAATTCCATGATACATGCACTCATCGCCTGGCTCCCCATGATCATTACTACAAGGTATCAAGGTATTGAATGACATACGTTGTTGTAGCTAATGAGAATGATCTAACAACTAGATGTGACGTCACTGAGACGTCACATCAATGGATGACATGTTTCTTCATGCTATCCATTCCTTTCATAAACCTGTGCTTGTTCTGAGTTCTGATAAACTGTAGGCTACATCGGCCTTGGCTTGGGCATGCTGCAGGCCGTGTTGTTCACTCATGAACCAAATTGGCCTTGCACTTGCATTCTGGGGTTGTGGAGATACCTGTACTTT
Source organism: Electrona antarctica (assembly GCF_951216825.1). Classification (NCBI taxonomy): domain Eukaryota; kingdom Metazoa; phylum Chordata; class Actinopteri; order Myctophiformes; family Myctophidae; genus Electrona; species Electrona antarctica. The sequence goes on along the minus strand of NC_136804.1, from coordinate 34,609,559 downwards.
TATTTTTTTCATAATGAGCACATTTGATGGACTTTATTTGGTTCAAAGTTTCGCCAAGTTTCAAAGATGAATACATATAGTTATATGAGCATAAAAACCATCACAGAAGTGTGAGACTTTAATTAATAAATGGAATCAAAAAATCCACGCCCTTCAAGTGTAAACGTGTCCATTCAGGAATTTAGGCACAGAATCCAAAATGCACTAAAACATGGCTTCATTAACACAAGGATGTATTAAAACTGATGTGGCTTAACTACTCATCTATCTATAAATGTCTATAAATGTCTCTGCATGTGTGTGTATTACCGATTCTCAATCGTTTTCATTTTTCTAGTGACTGAATTTCCACCCGTGGGATCGATTAAGGTGTCTGTCTGTCTGTCTGTCAGATATGAATGATCCAAAAAGCCGCAGCACGCTTGGTCTTCAACCTGCCAAAATGTTCACATATCTCCCCCCTTCTCGACTCCCTCCATTGGCTCCTGGTTGCTGCCAACTCAGAGTACAAAACGCAGTATGGCACCTTCATATCTTCAAAGCCTGATCCAACCCTTTCCGCTCACTCAGATCAGCCAACACAGGGAAGCTGTCGGCGCCTAAGGTACCTCTCCAACAAAAATACTACTTCAGACTACAACAGACTGGCAGTCTGTTGGCATTTAGTTCAGCAAAACTGTTGGCCAAGATATCTTTTTTTTCTATTTTTTTTTTTCATGCGTTAAGGAAATCAGACGACAAAACTCTCCACACCAGGAGGTGGCAGTCTGCAGCGCTGGTCTGCAACAGCCTATTATGATCAACTTTGGGCTTGGTTGTTTCCCTGTACAGTTGCTTGTAAATATTCATAGTTGCGGGTTGCTTTTGTTTGGGTTTCTGAAGTGTAGTTGCTTTCAAGATTATTTTTGAAATTAGCTAATAGTAGTAGGTCTCAAATGGTGAAACTGGTCGCTTCTTTTGGGCTTGCTTTCATAGACCTGGTCGCTTGTTTTACTCACAGTACAATCTGGCAATACTCAACTCGGACCAAAACAAAAACACAGAGCATTTTTGCACTAGCTTTGCTTTGGAGTTGATAGATTGGTAGAGGATCGATTGGTAGTTCAAATGTGCGTCGGGCAAATGTCTCTTTTATTTAGGCTTGCTTCTGCAGCACCAGTATTAGCCCTGGATGAAACATGACGAGTGATGTGTGACCCATGGCTACCTATAGCAGACGAGCGTCTATATTCTGCAGTATTTACCCCCCTCTTCATTATGAAAAAAAAACATCATGTCACATTGATCACCATATATGGGGACAATTTGGGACGAAGGGGGTTTGGGAAACCTGAGAGACCATGCACCTTTTCCTTTGATGTCGTTGTTCTGATCTGTATAAAGCCTACGGAAATGTTTGTAACTGGTTGGTAGTCTCCGGACGCCGTGAGGCTGATGGAAGGATCCAGCCCCATGGCTGTGATGCTGTTTGTACTCTCTGCAAATAAATGGAACTCTGGAACAACTTTGATTTGCCTGTCTGCTGTTGACTTCATTCTCTGTATTTTTGCCTAAGTATTTAAGTCAAGTCTTTGTTTGTTTATGGGCTCTATTGGTAGAGGAAAAACAGTCTGCTCTCTGTTTAGTTCATTTACTTCACCCCCTCTTCATTATGAAAAGAAAAACATCATGTCACATTGATCAGAGGAGTACAGTATCCTATTACGATATACATACAAGCTTTTGATTTGGCCTGCGGACCCAGACCCCACTGCATTCCCTGAGGTCAAGAAGACACGATGGATGCTCCTCTGTACTCAAGTGCCAATGGAACATCCAGCTGTTGACGTGTCCATGATGGTGAGTGGCATCCCCATTAAAGACGCACTCCAAGAGAGATGCACCGCAATTTCCACCACAATGTGCCTTGATTTCCAGAGGAAATGGGAGTGCTATGAATGTCCAGTCAATTGTACAAATGCTACACTCATCATCTCAACGCCCGTATAGGAGCATGACTCCACATGCTAAATGCATGTTCTCAGATTTCGACTGTGGCTCAGTAGGTAGAGCAGGTCGTCCAATGATCCATGGGTCGGCGGTTCGAATCCCGGCTCCTCCTGTCTACATGTCGAAGTGTCCTTGGGCAAGACACTGAACCCCAAATTGCTCCCGATGTGCTGGTTGGTACCTTGCATGGCTTCTACCGCAATCGGTGTATGAATGTGTGTGTGAATGGGTGAATGTAATGCACAATCTATGTAAAGCGCCTTGGATAAAGGCGCTATATAAATGCACCATTTTACCATTTATTTCTCTCCACCGTGAGAGAAATAAACATGAGTGTAGTGAGGATCAGTTATATGACTTTGCCGTATGGCTGCGTTGTGTCCCACGAAAATAGCCGACCTACAAGCTTCACAGCACGTCATGTCCGTGACAGGTTTGTGTGAGGTTGAATTTTCGGGGTATAAATTTGGCTTTAGCCTCAACACTCCTGAGTTCCCTTCACCTGCTACGAACTTTCCTGCCACCTACGACCCCCCGTCATCTCTGCAAACACACTCACCCACGCGCCCACCACGCAAACGCTCCCAGTCAGCCCTGCAAGCTCGTGTGAATTATTTGGTGGCCATTAGGAGGGTCCTGCTGCGTTTGCCGGAATATGGCGGAATATGGCTGAGTTGTCATCTGTGTGTGGATACATGGATACTTTTGGAGATCCACTCTAAATGCAGATTTCATGAAGGGGGTTGACACGCGCTTGGAGACTAGACCAGGGCCTTGCGCCGTAATCAAATAAAAACACAAGAGGGACCTCGGTTCCACTCAACTGCTTGACAGGTGAGGTGACCACCCTCATCAAGGTGATCCCCATAACACTTTGGTTAGTATTTAATTTAACAAGTGGTACATTTTTCAAACTACAATATGGCAGAGAGAGACTGATTTGCACAGAAGACAGAAGCTGCGTGTGTGCCAGGCTGTCACATTCAAAGACATAAAGCTCAGTCAAACCAGTGGTGGAGAAAGTACAATTGTTTTTTGTTAATATATACTTGAGTAAAAGTATCAATACTGCAGTATATAGAAACACGTTACAAGTAAAAGTCTGGTGATCAAAATGTACTTGAGTAAAAGTACATGTATTGGCATCAAAATAGACTAAGTACCTAAAGTAGCCTACTCATTATATGCATATTGTCCCGTTTCATAAGGTATCATACTGTATGTATGAAATATATAATACATATTTAGAAAATAGCAGCTCTCTCTCTTCCGCTTCATCAGTGCCCATATGCCATAGTTGGGGTTGGCAAAAGGGCCTTTCTGTGTGGAGTTTGCATGTTCTCCCCGTGTCCCCTAGGGTATAGATAGCCTCACAAAAAACATGCAGTAATCCTGGTCTCTAAACTACCTCCTCCTGGCCAGCCAGGGTGCTTGATGGAGGGGAAAGGAACTGGTTGGAATATCGTGTTCCTTCCACGCGTTACGTCCAACCGGGGAAACTCTCCCCTGTCAGGTGACAAGAAGCGGCTTGGACTTCTCATGCGTAGAAGGAAGCATGAGGTCAGTCCGTACGTTGCTCTCCCCAGGTTGGCAGAGGGAGTGTAGCGCGGCTAGTAGCGTCCAGGATTACATTATGTAAGGGATAATATCTGGCTAGGTGGTCATTGTCGGGAGATAATTCACCGACAGGGAGTTTAACCACCGAGGCGAAGCCGAGGTGGTTACACTCCCTGAAGGTGAATTATATCCCGACAATGACCACCTAGCCAGATATTATCCCGCTTATTACATGGCTAACTAACATAAATTAATCCATTGATCCAAAACACAACAAAAAAAGTATTCCATAACTTCGCGCTGGCTGCGTCTGCCCAGCTGCAGGGCTGAAGCACTGTCGGAAAACAAGGAAGTGAGTTGATCAAATAGAATCCATTTTCGGGTCCAGCTGCTTCGTCTATTTCTCGCTCAAATGTTTTCAAAAACATTTTTAAGAGCAATGTTTAGCTGTAAATTACATTGTGTGTCAGTAGTGTGTGTGTTTACATGGCTGTTATGTTGGAAACGGCAGTAAATCAAGCGGGCGCAGCCGCGCAGCTGGTGGTGCTCAGAGGGTTTGATTAGGCAGCGGTCATTATACAGCGGAGCGGTCATTATCATGAGATAACTCACCGCTGAATTAAGCGATTGACCAATCAGAATCAAGCATTCAACCAAGCCATGTAATAAAGATAGTTGACACTGGGTGAAAAAATTAGTTACAAAAATGGTGGGATAAAAGTTGAGTTAAAAAAAAAATCACACCTGTGTGAAGTGAGGGGTGTTCTTATCATCGTACATCATCATGACGTAACATGTCGATTTGCTCAGACACATAATGACGTACATTCTACATTCATTCTCAATGGCATTTAATGTTTGTGTTAGGACAAAATAGCCGATTTGCTCAGACACATATGACACATATGGGCGGCAGTGGCTCAGGGGTAGAGTGGCTGGATAGTAACCGCAAGGTTGCCAGTTCGAACCCGGGCTGCCCCAGAGTTAGTGTCGAAGTGTCCTTGAGCAAGACACTGAACCCCTAATTGCTCCTGATGTGCTGGTTGGTGGCTTGCATGGTTTCCGCCGCCATCGGTGTATGAATGGGTGAATGTAATGCACAATCAATGTAAAGCACCTTGGATAATGGCACTATATAAATGCACCATTTTACAAAAATCTATACTATAGCTGAATATAGGAGGGGCTAGCACCCCTCAAATAAAAGAAAAGAAAATTGCAGATCTAAAAGCTCACAGAGCTTGTACACCGGCTATAGTAACTAAAGTTTTCAAATAATTGTAGTGTAAAAGTAAAAGTACAATATTTGACTATTTAAAAGTACAATATTTGACACTGAGGTTTTGTGGAGTAAGTAGGCTAAAAGTATTGGAAATTGAAAATACTCCAGTAAAGAAAAAGTACCTCAACGTTGAACTCCAGTTATGTACTGCAGTGGTTCCCAAACTTTTCCACGTCAAGGACCCCCAAATTGACACTAATGACCCCATTTGAAAAAGATAGGCCAAGGACCCCCATGAGAGAAGATTTTGACGGCTCTAGCGGTGATTCTCATCCTGTTTAATTTCAAGGACCCCCAGTTTGACATGCATTAGTCTACGGATCCCCATTCTATCTCTGGGACCCCCAATTTATATTGTAAAATCAATGCTAATTTAACTCAGAGAGTGTACAAATGGAACCAAATGGACCCGTCAGGGTCCATTTGGTTCCATTTGTACACTCTCTGAGTTACAGACCCATAATCCATTGGGTTCCAAATTTGGTTCCAAATTATCATATAGCTGGGTCCCCCCTGGAACTCCCTCAAGTACCCCTGGGGGTCCCCGGACCCCACTTTGGGAAACACTGATGTACTGTACTTAGTTACTTTCCACTATAGAGTCAAACACAAAATAAGACGCAGTTGCTCTTCAAGCTATTGACAGTTAATGTGTTTGTATCCTTGGATAGCCTGCTACTGTATGTCTCCCCTCATTACAGCTTGTTGACTGTCTATAAAGTACAAAGCCACTTCTTAATTCTCAATTAACTGCTCTGAATATTGCCTTATCTGGGAAGCTTAGTGGCTGTGATGTGGGAAATTGGACATGACTCGCTGGTCCAGGGCCAAGACCTCTTAGTTAATTGTACGGAGCATGGTTTGCTCACGTGGAGTGAACTCCAATGATGGGAGCCTCTCGGAGGAGGAGGTCTCCTGTCCCCACGGTATGAGAGTAAGGGGCAATTCACACTATGGTCCCGGGTTCGGACTCGGGACCACTTGTCAGATGTTGTGGTAATGTGAATGATGCGTACCGTTCCCGGGAGCGGATCTCCCAACCGTCACCGAGACCGCATGGGGGGCGGGTCTCTGGACCGTTGAAGTGTATTCAGACACGGATCGTTCCAATGTGAATGCATGCGTACCTAAAGAAGGAAGTGGACTGTTTTTTTTTAGAACGTGACATGATCTCTAGTCGACGAGCCAAGCGTCAAGAAAAAAAAACAGACGCTGCACGAAGCGTAACACCAGCTCATTTCTCAACGCCGCCCGTCGCCGAGCTCACAATGCGTCGCAACGCGACGCGTTGTGAGCTTGCAGATCTGCTATGTTGAATCTGATATACACGCAGCACCGCAGTACGCGCTGATCTTGGACTACACGTGGCTCTTGGGCTTTGCTTGGCATAGTTTCCAAAGTAAAACAAAATAATAATAATGCTTAAGTAGAATCCATTAAACTAATATCAAACACGACACTGGAGCACAGAACTGACTGACACAGTGAATAGCAGGCAGGCTGACAGTGACGTAGTATAACGGCAAATAGCCAAAAGAGGCAATGCAATGCAGTCTGGATTTATTGGAGACAATGTCGCAGAGTTGATGGTCAGTGTCAGTATTAGTTAGTAGCATTACTTGCACGCTCTGCTTGCACACAAGTAAATCCCTCCCCCCCTTTCCTCAAATTATTCTTATTTTTTGAAATATTTTCATTCCAATTGAGGCCCCTCAAAAATCACACGTTAAAATCCACCAAGAGCGCTTATTTCATTTATGCCCTGCATAAGCCACACCCGGGGCCTCATACTAGGGTTCTCCTAAAGGGCCTCCAAACCACTAATCTGGGGTTATCATCATTGGACAGTCATTGGACACGTAGCTTGTGACTTTATTGCCTTTGCAGGGATACTGAGGTCATACTGACCTGTTGCAGCCATGGCCTGCACCTGTACCGCAAGTGACGGCTGACTGATGTCTTTGGCTCTCTCGCTCTCTCCCAGACACTCTTTTACACTATTTTATTTATATATCATTGTCCTGTAATGTCATTCATGTCGAATGTCATGTTTTTATGTTCTGTGTGGACCCCAGGAAGATTAGCTGCTGCTATGCACCAGCTAATGGGGATCCTAATAAAACTCTAAAAACCTGGGCCCTGGCTGCCTGCATGCGCTGCCTGACTCTCCCAGACACTCTCTGGGCCCTGGCTGCCTGCATGCACTGCCTGACTCTCCCAGACACTCTCTGGGCCCTGGCTGCCTGCATGCACTGCCTGACTCTCCCAGACACTCTCTGCAGGGGCCCTGGCTGCCTGCATGCACTGCCTGACTCTCCCAGACACTCTCTGTAGGGGCCCTGGCTGCCTGCATGCACTGCACACTCTCTGAACCCTGGCTGCCTGCATGCACTGCCTGACTCTCCCAGACACTCTCTGGGACCTGGCTGCCTGCATGCACTGCCTGACTCTCCCTCTCTGGGCCCTGGCTGCCTGCATGCACTGCCTGACTCTCCCTCTCTGGGCCCTGGCTGCCTGCATGCACTGCCTGACTCTCCCTCTCTGGGCCCTGGCTGCCTGCATGCACTGCCTGACTCTCCCAGACACTCTCTGGGCCCTGGCTGCCTGCATGCACTGCCTGACTCTCCCAGACACTCTCTGGGCCCTGGCTGCCTGCATGCACTGCCTAGCTGACTCTCCCAGACACTCTCTGGGCCCTGGCTGCCTGCATGCACTGCCTAGCTGACTCTCCCAGACACACTCTGCCCTGGCTGCCTGCATGCACTGCCTGACTCTCCCAGACACTCTCTGGGCCCTGGCTGCCTGCATGCGCTGCCTGACTCTCTGGGCCCTGGCTGCCTGCATGCACTGCCTGACTCTCCCAGACACTCTCTGGACCCTGGCTGCCTGCATGCACTGCCTGCCTCTCCCAGACACTCTCTGGACCCTGGCTGCCTGCATGCACTGCCTGCCTCTCCCAGACACTCTCTGGACCCTGGCTGCCTGCATGCACTGCCTGCCTCTCCCAGACACTCTCTGGACCCTGGCTGCCTGCATGCGCTGCCTGACTCTCCCAGACACTCTCTGGACCCTGGCTGCCTGCATGCACTGCCTGACTCTCCCAGACTTTCTCTGGACCCTGGCTGCCTGCATGCACTGCCTGCCTCTCCCAGACACTCTCTGGACCCTGGCTGCCTGCATGCACTGCCTGCCTCTCCCAGACACTCTCTGGACCCTGGCTGCCTGCATGCACTGCCATCAACCACCTCCCCTGCCTGTATCCCTGTCTGTCATCCGCAGACTCTCCTGCTTCAAATTGAAAATCCAATACTCGTTTATGGAGCTGCAGATATTGCGATTAATTAAATTTTCGTCATGCCGCCAGCCGCCCGCCTCCAGTCCAACCCAACCGCCCACCCACCCACCCTCGGTGATTCATGGAGTGGCAAAGCTACAGTTAGTCTAATTTATTGCTCTGTGCCGACTTACAAGCTCAAAACTGAGCTCTTAATGTCAGCGATTGCCGGCGTGCGACGTCGGCATACGAATTGAGGCTTCATTCTCTCAAAAATTGAAATTACCCTTGCCTTGTTTTTCTACGGCATCGAAAGACATCAAAAAAAGGAAAAAAGAAAAACCCACTAATAATCACATGGTGAAGACGGTCAGAGGAATGACACGCAGGTGTCAAAACAATTTCGCCACCGCCGCATCTTGTGTGGAAGAGCTTCAGCGTGATGGCAACACAGAATATCACAGGATGCACATCCAATATTCATGAGACTGATCATCTCATGCTCTCTCAGACGGGGCCTCGACGCCATGATTGACTGCTTTATAATTGTATTGGTCATCAATTCAACGCGGGTGGGTGTGGGGGGGGGGATTGGGCAAGGACAAAAAGGACACGTCAACAACAACGGGAGAAGAAGAATACACAGCAATAATTGTGTGAGAGTAGTGCATGCAGGCAAACACCCGGCATTTCTCCAGCTCTCCGCATTACTCTGAATAGCAAATGAACACACACAGACATAATAGAAACGACAACAGTCAGTGTAATACGTTAAGCAAACATCTAATCAAAAATTCTAAATAATTTAATGAAATGCATGAAGAGACTGACGACGATGTGTTTCCATGTAAATCAACCCCCCACCCGGACCCATCTGCCCTCTCTCCCTCGCATCCATCCAAATGGAATGAACGCCACGACAACCTGTTGCCGTGGAGACTGCGTAGGCATCCAAAAGCCAGTTGGGAGACTTGAGTACACTCACAAGTCTCAATTTAGACATGTATAGCCCTTAATCTAGAGCGATTTACATTAGGCAAGGAAAACATGAGGCAATACATCGCATGCATAGAACTAATCTAGAATCATAGCTAAACCAAGAACCTATATTATCATCAGTCTAAACAGTATAATATAACAATTTCAATACAATATCATGTACATTGAAACTGTGCCAGATCTACAAATTAATTTGGCATCTGTCTACAAAACATGCCATCTAATTATCATACTATAATTAACTCAATGTCTGAATGTCTGTCAGAAACACCGCCGTAGCTCCTCACCGCCTGCACCAATCGCTCCCACTTCTCACACAGGCATTGACCATAATAATATGGAGGTCTTAACAAAGCCCTTTTTCCAATTTAACAAATTATAAATTAATAATGCATTTATTAGTGAATTAAAAATGCGAAAACCCACGAGTACCCCCCGCGGCAAGTATTTTTCTAAATGAACGGCAATTAAAGATATTTATGGGGGGGCAATATATCACAACGCGTAAGGGCTAGTTATTATAATTACTTGCGCAAGCAGAGCGTGCAAGTAATGTTATCAGTCAGGTGCTACGATGCGCGTGTCCGGGGCCAGCACATATTATGACGTCATATGCTGGCACGAAGCTGACCATGTAGGTATGTTTTCCGTCATGCTACGAAGCATATGTCCCATGACGTGATGAAGATATGTACAATGTCCCTTAGAATGTACTTGATATGATGTCATGCGGACATACGGAAGCTGACCGTGCAGGTATGCTTTCCGTGAACCGTGATGAAGATTATGTACCAACGCCGGGGTATAATTGGTTGACGATGGTGACATAATGATGATATGTTTCAGTGTCAGGGACATACGCATCAAACCACCCGAGTAACCACATTATACCACCAACCACTCAGAAACTACATATACATACATATAGACATATACACATATATAGACATATGCGCATATGACGTGATGAATATATGTACCAATGCCAGGGTATAAATGATGGTGACGTAACGATGACGTGTTTCAGTGTGATCTCGAAAAGGTTATAATGAATTATCATACTTTTCTTCAACAGATGTTAAAAGTATTTCATAGTGTAGTTGCAAAGAGATCAGTTTGGACCTTGTTTGTAGGGGTCTACAGCACTTGCACGCTCTGCTTGCGCACTAGTAGGCCATTTATGGCCCACTTGTGTGCAACAAGCAAGTAGGCACTCGACAGAATGCAGTTCTAGTTATTATAATTACTGTCAAATTCAAAAGCCACAAAGGTAGCAGATCGAGCTTGTGGGTCTGCTACTTTTGATGCTTACGTTGTATGACTCTGCAGTATGTATAGTATGATATTATAATATGTTCTATTTCACAGTTGTCTTTTCACCATTTACTTTAAAAACAAAAACAAAATGCTGTTCTGCAAGCTGCACCACGTACGAGTCGGGCCCCAGAAGGCTGCAGGCAGACAGAACAGATCAGAGAGTTATCATCCATCTGCCGGTAAGTGAAAACCAGCCTGCCAAAGCTGTGACCGTCTGAGTCACCGTTTAGAATATGAAGGTGGCTGGTATGAAGATTACATCACATCACATTGACACTGGTCAAAATGTTAGATTTGATCCTCCCATCTCCTGCACACACACATACACATGCACATTATTATTAATTATAATAATAATTAGCACGCACACGTGCTAATTATTATAATAATTAGATGGCATGTTTTGTAGACAGATGCCAAATTAATTTGTAGATCTGGCACAGTTTCAATGTACATGATATTGTATTGAAATTGTTATATTATCAGCACACACACACACGGCGTGCACACACCCCCCCCCCCCCCCCCAAGCATAAAGCACAACACTCAATCATGATGTTCAAAGTAACGTCACCACCTCGGACATGATTTCAATTACAGCAAAAATGAAGGTCTGTCAACATCGGCTGAATCCAATTAGGCCACAGACAGAGGAAGCCATTATCCCCACTACTGTACCGCAATGTAATTAACCCATTCTGTACGGGAACCCCTTTTGGTGTTTTAAGCATTATGTTATACTTTAGCTATTGAAAAATAGCACTCGGTGCCGCGCTACGAGCTTGTAGGTCTGCTATTTTTGAAAAATTGTGAAAAAGTCTTTGAATATCTTTCAGAGCAAACGTTTTAACTCAAATCTTTGCTTCTGAGGGGTCCCTGGAACAACATATTTTCAGATGGGGGTCGGCGGCCAATTACATATATTTTTCGGGGTCCTTGACATAAAAATGTTTCAGAACCACTGACACAGAAACATGGGTTTTTCAGAAAACCGTCAGGATTTAGAAGACATTTGTAGAATCGAGCTCAGATCTAAATGGGTTAAGTAAAGCAAATTGCTCCTGGGTTATTATCTTATAATTATACGTCTTAAATTGTTTTCTTCATCGTGCTCTCTCTCTCTCTCTCTCTCTCTGCATCATCCTCATCAGCAGCAGCCAGCAGCAGTAAGTCGTCGTTTTTTAATCCACCTTTTCAGACTCGCATTCCCTACCTAATCCCAATTCATTTTTTACTTTTTACCTTTACTTCTATTGTGTTTCTGTTTAGTAAACCGAATTCGTACAATAAAGTGAGTACAATGAATCTTATGGGTTATTACTTCCGTGTGGACTATACATACCGCGGTTTTAAACGTGGCGAGGCGGGTGGCGGCAGCTCTGATGTGATCTGGGGGTAAATTCCACAGGGAGGGGGAGGGCGGCCAGTGGCCACCGAGAAGGCCCCATCGCCCCCAGGTTGGTTTTCTTTGTCCTGGGGATGTGCAGGAGGTTGGCGTCGGAGGAGTTGAAAGAGGTGGCCGTTTCTGAGGGCCTCGTAGGTGGTGATTATGTTGAGGGGACCCACGCTCCAGCAGAAGGTAGGTGGTGATTATGTTGAGGGGACCCACGCTCCAGCAGAAGGTGGGTGGTGATTATGTTGAGGGGACCCACGCTCCAGCAGAAGGTAGGTGGTGATTATGTTGAGGGGACCCACGCTCCAGCAGAAGGTGGGTGGTGATTATGTTGAGGGGACCCACGCTCCAGCAGAAGGTAGGTGGTGATTAGGTTGAGTGGACCCACGCTCCAGCAGAAGGTGGGTGGTGATTAGGTTGAGGGGACCCACGCTCCAGCAGAAGGTGGGTGGTGATTATGTTAAGGGGACCCAGGCTCCAGCAGAAGGTAGGTGGTGATTATGTTGAGGGGACCCAGGCTCCAGCAGAAGGTAGGTGGTGATTATGTTGAGGGGACCCACGCTCCAGCAGAAGGTAGGTGGTGATTAGGTTGAGGGGACCCACACACCAGCAGAAGGTAGGTGGTGATTAGGTTGAGGGGACCCACGCTCCAGCAGAAGGTGGGTGGTGATTATGTTGAGGGGACCCACGCTCCAGCAGAAGGTAGGTGGTGATTATGGTGTCTTGGATGGCAATTGGATGATTTGAGGCATTTTGTTCCAAAAATGTGTTTTGCAAAACTCCACCTGTTGGTGGCGCTATAACAGGCCAATGTGAAAAGGGTGAGATATATTCCTCAGCCAAGTAGGAACATCTGTGAAAGATTTCATGTAAATTGCACGCTCCGTTCATGATTTGAGGCTTTTTGTTCAAAACGTCCTGCCAACTTTGAAAGCCAATGTTAGCCAATTAGGATGGACTATGAAATATCGGACAGATCCGGCTTGAACACATGACTATAGAGATAGTGTGTAAGGATTTGCGGGATTTTTGGACAGAATCTGGAGGAGTAATATTTAAAAAAAAGTTTTTCAAAAGTCAGCCTCCTGGTGGCGCTATAACAGGCCATTCTGGAAAATGTGGGGCAGAGGTTCACCGTTGGCATCCAGGGAGTGTGTGTGCAAAAAGTGGCATCGACCGGGTTAACGGTGCCGGAGATTAGCTGTACAGACGGCCAGACACAGTCACACACACACACAGGTGCAAAACATACTCTCCCCCCATGCCTTCGGCCTGGTGGAGACAACTAAACATACTCTCTCCCCATGACTTCGGCCTGGTGGAGACAACAAAATATACTCTCTCCCCATGCCTTCGGCCTGGTGGAGACAACTAAACATACTCTCTCCCCATGCCTTCGGCCTGGTGGAGACAACTAAACATACTCTCTCCCCATGCCTTCGGCCTGGTGGAGACAACTAAACATACTCTCTCGCCATGCCTTCGGCCTGGTGGAGACAACTAAACATACTCTCTCCCCATGCCTTCATGGTGGAGACAACTAAACATACTCTCTCCCCATGCCTTCGTCCTGGTGGAGACAAAAATAATAGCTCTTAATAGCGGTGTAACACTTTTCTTTTTGAGCCGAATGCGAACGTGGCATCGTCCATGAAACTCTGGCCTGGGGAGCATGGGGTCAACCGTGCTCAGATCAAAGTGATGGCTTGGTGTGGTGTGGTGTGGTGTGCTGGGGTGGGGTTGGGTGTAGTGGGGTGGGGTGTAGTGGGGTGGGGTGTAGTGGGGTGTGGTGGGGTGGGGTGGAGTGGGGTGGGGGGGGGGGTGTAGTGGGGTGTAGTGGGGTGGGGTGTAGTGTGGTGGGGTGGGGTGTAGTGGGGTGGGGTGTAGTGTGGTGTGGTGGGGTGTAGTGGGGTGGGGTGGGGTGTAGTGGGGGGTGTGGTGTAGTGGGGTGGGGGGGGGGGGGTAGTGGGGTGTGGTGTGGTGTAGTGGGGTGGGGGGGGGGGGGTAGTGGGGTGTGGTGTGGTGTAGTGTGGTGTAGTGGGGTGTAGTGTGGGGGGGGGGGGGGGTGTAGTGGGGGCTCCTGGAACCTCCGACTGATGCCTACGAGTATATTAATGCCGTGCCACGCCTGCCCAGGTGCAGGACTGACAGCGTTATTGATGAATTGAACACATGACCACATGAACAGCATCAATCTAAAACCTCGGCAGCTCTCTTGGATCCTGGAAGGCTTTTTCTCTGTTCCTCAAACCTAATTTATGCTGCGGCGGACAATTGCATGAGAGGAGCAATATCGACAAAGCCAATGTTCATTAGCACTTCATTAGCAAGCTAATTCTGATGCTAAATTAAAACATTTTTGCTGGCGACCTATTTAAAACCCCTCAAGGGCCCCTGGGGGGTAGGCCTACATTTTGAATATATATATTTTTTTCCTCCACAAAATATTCTCTTACGGTGGGCACAAAATCTTTTCAGATAAGTGTGTGCAGCCAATCAAATTAGGGGTCCTTGACATAAAATCGCTGCTGTAGAGGGGGAGAAAAGCAAACTATAGTATAGATAGAGCCCTGGTAGAACCCAGTAAACTATATGGATGAAGTGGTTTAAAAGGACCGATTTGTTTGTGGGGAAAAAACCCAAATGTATGTGACTGGTGTGTGAATGAGAGTAGTTGAGTTGCTCAGCTTGGTCTCACTCCAGTGGAAAAAAAATGACCATAGTAACCATGCTCATTATTTTGGGCCCCACGTACAGGTACACACAAACACGGATACAAACAAAGCTGGTTGTTGGAGTGGTTTGCACCACTCAAAAAAAAGATCAGTGACGCTCTGCGGAACTCGGCTAAAGCCTTTTTTCCTGACCGCATCACGGGCGTGCCCAATAATCACGATACAGCACACCCTCTCATGTAATATTGCTTAATTGAACGATGTGTAAAGAAAAAGTCACTCAACATTGTACTTGGGGGTAAAGTACTTGTACTTCCCACCACTGGTCAAAGGAAATTAATTTAAAGGCACAAGACAAAGATAACCTCAAACCCCACCCCTCCCCTCCCCTCCCCTCCCACCACCACCACCTCATCATCATCATCATTATTCTCCTTTATCCTCAATCTCATTCATGACAGATGGATGCTCTTCTGAAGAGGACTCGGAGGAAACTTTTAATGAACAATTTGCTGCCTGAGCTGGCTTTTTTTCCAGAATTATCTTCCTGCGGGTCGATAAAAAGCGTCCCACGGTGCAGGTGCTGCTGGGTGGGGTGGGGTGGAGGTGGGTGGGTTTCGTTTCTGGTCAGATAAACAGAGAAAAAGAGCTGACACTCAAGGGGGGTGGGGGGAGTGGGGGGTGGGCTGCAGAGGGGATTAGCAGGGTCTCTTTTCAGGGCCTGTCAGGCTAGCCGGACAGAAATCGAAACTGTGAAAGTGAGAGGAACAGGCGTGGAAAAATGGCCTTCGTCTCACTTACGCATATACAGTACCTCCTGTCTGTCTGTCTGTCTGTCTGTCTATCATACCTGTGAGAATAAATACCAGCACTCACGTTGTGTCCTTTTAGGATTCTTGTTTTATTTTTCGTTTCCCCCCAGCAGGCAACAGACAGACAGATGGACGTTTCGGCCGCGTTTCGGCCGTGTTGCTATTCAATAAATCTGAATAGCAACATTTTTGTGTCACAGGGGACCTGGGTGCATTGCACTAAACGGTCCGGGTGCACAACATACATTGTCATTACATTAGTTTTCACCAGTTATTTTCCATTAGGAGAATTAAAACAAGAAATAAAAATAAAAACAAAAAATATACATACCCATCATACCGATCATACCTGCACACCGTATCTCACTTTTTCTAACCCCTGCATGTTTTTTCCACCGAGTACAATTTACAATTTAGCAGATTTTCTTATGATCCAGAGCGACTCACAGTAAGCGAGGTAAACACGAGGCAATTAATGGATCAAAATGCATAGAAATTGTAATCTAGGATCACAGGTTAACCGAGAACCTATCCTCAAATAAAAGTACAGTTCTGTATATATATATACTGTGGATGTGCATTCACTTCACATAAAAACAGCCATAACTAATGTATGCTAAATGATGAAAGGCACGGTGTGCAGGAGTGTAATGCAGTATGCCTGTCGACTATGGTTTAGTCAATTACCTTGAACTTGAATTGCCCTTGACCGCGGAACACAAAACATGTTCAGTTAAACATGCTGGTGCTGAACCCGTTCATGAACTAAGTTTCACTCAAATCAGACAAACCATGATATATGAACATGTTGATGGACAGACAGACAGACAGACAGACAGACAGACAGACAGACAGACAGACAGACAGACAGACAGACAGACAGACAGACAGACGAAGGGTATACGATAATATCCTCACACAAAGGCAGACAGACTACTGTATGCACTCACTGCACACAAAATGTGGTGGAAACAGCTCCCTTTCACAGTGCACACTATACCAATACATCAAATACACTATACTTTCCCTTTATTTTTTGAGTGGTGCAAACCACTCCAACAACCAGCTTTGTCTGTATCTATGTTTGTGTACCTGTACCCAAAAAAATGAGCATGGTTACTATGGTCACTGACATAACGTCAGACCACAGCTGATCAGGCTATATAAGACCTTGCACCACTCAGTTCACACGGGTGTGATTTTGTTATGTATTTTCCCCTCCAACTGTACTGTATATACTTTCCCATTTTCAACTGTTTTCATTATATTTTGAAACTTGCTTTGGCAATGTACTGTAAAAGGTATGTTTTCTCATGCCAATAAAGCTCCTTTGAACTGAACTGAATTGAATGTGAATGAATGAGAATCTGTGCATGTGTGCTGAATGGATGGAGTCCATGACCTACCTTGAGTGACAATGTCTATCAATGCTGGCCTGTGATCAGGGGCCATGTGTCCTTTTTATAAAGGAAGATAAAGCATCAAAGTATAATAAACCAACGCAGGCTTCAGCTCCGCTCGGATGCACCGGCGCATCCACAGATGACAATATGAAGGCAATTATTATAACTAGGAGCAAAAAGACATAATTATCTCCACAGACAAAAGCTCATGAAGAGAAAGAGTGAACTCTTTTTGTTGATGCTCGTGTCTGTCAAGCATTAGTGCCTCTCATTCTGAACACAATATGACTTCACACAGTCTTCACACAGAAGGGATTTATTTTCTTTCTTTCTGTCTTTCTATCTTTCCATCTTTCTGTCTTTCTTTCTTTCCATGATGTTTGTGTTCTAATAACTCCCAAATAATTGGCCAAACACTAAGGGACACAGACAGACGAGTACAATGGGGACTCTGACAAAGCCCCCGACACGGTGACTCAGACATATCGGTCTGTTCGGCAGTGGGACGTAGTGCCTCTAGTTAAATTTTTTTTTTAAAAGTGATACAAGTAAATAAGAAGTATTCTATGTTAGTGCCACTGAAGTTGGAACACAATCGATTGATCGATCATTATAATAAACATGTCGGACTAATGTCTGTCGGACTGTTAGTACATGGAATTAAACACATGCACCCACGTGGCCCACCCACCTGACCACTTAACCCGGCAACCGTTAAGTGCCACTTTTGAGATTATCAAGTGGGCCGTCCAGAACCACAGCTGTAAACCATCTCTTTTAGCTCATTGCATTTGTGTGTTTTCAGGGCGCCGTTGAGAGTAGTTACTTTGTCAATTTAAATTTGTAGTCCTAGTGACGAAGAGCATTGGACCATAATTTGCATGATATTGTGCAAATATCCATGACAAAATTGTTTATGTAATCGGTAATTTATGAAGGCTTGTAGGTTTTATACTACAGTATCTGAAAACCTTTGATTTGGCCTTGAGAACATGTCGCATCAGGACACATCTAAAAATGCAGACGGGAACATGCCCTTTTATGGCAGTTGACTACTGACACGCTCAGATGAACAATTATGGAGAGAGAGAGAGAGAGAGAGAGAGAGAGAGAGAGAGAGAGAGAGAGAGAGAGAGAGGGAGGGGGTGTACAAAAGTCTTCCTTCAGTCCTCTTGAGGGATTAGGAGTGACTTTTAAAATAAAGGTCCCCTGTCTGTGAGGTTATTCTGTAGACTTTGATAAGGGACACTTCAGACACACATTATCCCATTTTGGGCGGGAAATCCCTTTTGGTGTTAGCATTATGTTATGCTTTAGCTATTGAAAAATAGCAGATCTACAAGCTCATAGCGTGCCACCGAGTGGCGCGCTACGAGCTTGTAGGTCTGCTATTTCTGAAAAATCAAAACGACTGACATAGAAACATAGCTTTTTCAGAAAACTGTCAGGATGTGGAAGACATTTTTAGAATCGGATCTCAGGTCAAAATTGGTTATGCAAGAATCCCGGTGACATCGGTGGCATGATGACAGCCAAGCAAAACGGCACTTGGGAGATTTGGGGGAGAAGAGACGAGTTATGTGAATAATATCCACACAAATACATCAAACCTGCTCAGTAACCCTGCTCTCTTCAAAAGTAGGTTATTTTCTTACCAATGAAATTATGCCACGAGATGATGAAATTAACCCATTTAGGCATGACCTCAAAATTTAAAAACAAATCTTCTAAATACTCCAGTTTTCTGAAATAAATATTTTCACGATTTTTCAAAAATAGCAGACCTACAAGCTCGTAGCGCGCCACTCGGTGGCGCGCTATGAGCTTGTAGATCTGCTATTTTTCAATAGCTAAATTACAACATAATGTTTAAAACACCAAAAGGGGTTCCCGCCCAAAACGTGTTAAGCCACGTTTGACCTGTCTGACATGATTTAATTCTCTGTGTTAGATATTTAATTATGATCGTCTCTCTTTTATGATCACGCTAAAATTAGTTATTCAGCGTGAATGTGAATGCATTGTGTGAAAGGGAAGGCTTCATCAGTAAAGGTGAAGGTCAAGCGACTTCGAGTACCAAGAAAAGCGCTACTGTATATAAATGGAATGTATTGTTAATAGTGTCCGTTGTCTCACTGTTCTGTTGGTGATGTCCAAACTATTCTACGTCAAAAGACGGACGGTGGCCGAACGGATTGCGGAGCGGTCTTGATACCGGAAGGTCGCCAGTTCGAATCAGCGGTCCGACACGTTAAAAATTACCACCGCTGAAGTGCCCTTGAGCAAGGCTTTGAACCACTACCATGAAATGTTCTATGAGCAGGGCCTGGCTGGAAACAAGTTCTTGAGCTTAGCCCAGATACCCTGGGTAAATATAGTAACTTTGCTTTGCTTTGCTTTGTCAACCAGCAAGTGTACACCTAAAGCATAGTTACTTGCGCAAGCAGAGCATGCGAGTACTGTAATCGGCTGCGTATGGCCATACAGGCCATACATAAATGGTAAATTGTAAATGGTGAATTCATATAGCACCTTTATCCAAGGCGCTTTACATAGATTGTGCATTACATTCACACACACACTCATACACACTCATTGGGCGACTGTGGCTCAAGAGGTAGAGCAGGTCGTCCAATGATCCATGGGTCGGCGGTTCGAATCCCGGCTCCTCCTGGCTACATGTCGAAGTGTCCTTGGGCAAGACACTGCACCCCAAATTGCTCCCGATGTGCTGGCTGGTACCTTGCATGGCTTCCGCCGCAATCGGTGTATGAATGTGTGTGTGAATGGGTGAATG
This sequence comes from Electrona antarctica, assembly GCF_951216825.1. Classification (NCBI taxonomy): domain Eukaryota; kingdom Metazoa; phylum Chordata; class Actinopteri; order Myctophiformes; family Myctophidae; genus Electrona; species Electrona antarctica. The sequence continues at coordinate 34,590,061 of NC_136804.1, read as the reverse complement.
TAATGCACAATCTATGTAAAGCGCCTTGGATAAAGGCGCTATATAAATGCACCATTTACCATTTACCATACACCGATGGCGGCGGAAACCATGCAAGGCACCAACCAGCACATCAGGAGCAATTAGGGGTTCAGTGTCTTGCTCAAGGACACTTCGACACTAACTCTGGGGGAGCCCGGGTTCGAACTGGCAGCAACCTTGCGGTTACCATCCAGCCACTCTACCCCTGAGCCACCGTCCCATACATGGCCTACTTGTGTGCAATGCTCAAGGTGGCAGCTGGACCGAGTGCATTTCTAGTTCAGAACAAAGATTGGCAACGAGACAAAACCATTTCAGTCCCAAATACCAGTGGTAAAGTAACTAAGTACATTTAATTAAGTACAATTTTGAGGTATTTGTACTTTACTTGAGTATTTTTACTTTTACTTCTACTCCACTACATCTCAGAGGGAAATATTGTTATGTACATTTGCAACAATTATTTGAAAACTTTAGTTGTTAGTTACTTTGTACAATTTGATTATAACATTACCCACTTCAGCCCTATACATAGCCTACATTTAGGCCATTTAAAAATAGACGATTTATAGGCTCAGAATGTGTCGCGATGTGATGCATTGTGAGCAGCGCCTAACGCATACATTATTAACCCATTTAGGCCTGACGTCGAAATTTAAAAAATGTCTTCAAAATCCTGACAGTTTTCTGAAAAACCTTATGTTTCTGTATCAGTGGTTCTCAATATTTCATGTCAAGAACCCCAAAAATTATATGTAATATGCCTCCGCCCCCCATCTGAAAATATGTTCTTCCAGGGACCCCCCAGAAGCAAAGATTTGAGTTAAAATGTTCACTCTGTAAGTCTGTAATAATATATATTCAAAGATTTGAGGCACATTTTCAAAAATAGCAGACCTACAAGTTCATAGCGCGGCACTCACAATAGTTAAAACCCCAAAAGGAGTCCCCGCCCAAAATGGGTTAAATAGATTATCTGCGGCTCTGTGGCGTACATACATCACAATGTACTCAGATTAGCTCAGCATGTTTTTAGTGCACCAAATAAACACAATTGGCCCAATGGGGTTTTGTTCCCCTGTAATGGCCGTCGCGAGGGGATCAATATCGCCCTGGACGAGAAGATCATCAATCCTTATGATCTGCGTCTGTGTGGTCAAGCGGTCTTGGCCTTTGACCTCCTGGGGGGCGGCGTCACAATCTCCCACTGATATCCCTATGATCAATTTAAGGGTCCCGGCCGCGGCAGGCGGGGGGGGAGCATTCCTCGGAGGCTATAGACGCGTCAAGGTTAACGGTGATCGATTGGACCCACGCCCGGTCGCACAAAACAAACATGGAGGCATGATGAATATTCGCCTGTACCACATAATAGCCTTCTCTGGACTGAATATTTGTACAGTCCTTGCAAGCGTGCACGTTTTGCGTATATTCACATGCATGTATCTGAAAATCCACCTCTTCAGACTCCACCATGGCCCGTAGCACTAGCCCCTTAGATAGCACTTTATGTGGACTTTTATGTAGTCATAGCACTTTATAGTACACATGTATAATATATAATATAGTATGTATAGTTTACATAGATACTCCACTGTTACGTTCTTAGCTTATGCATGTTTCATGATAACTACTTTTTATATATGTGATGTATGCCATGCTTTTTGTTATTGCTTAATGTAAATCGCTCTGGATTAAGAGCGTCTGCTAAGTGCCTAAATTGTAAATTGTAATGTATAGCACATGCAAAAGGAACACACGTATACGTGCACACAGTTGAGTGAATAACAGCACAGGGGGGGGGGGATGTCATTCTCTCTTTACAAACTCCATTCTTGCAATTTTCTTGGGGCAGAAAATCCCTGATTCCAACCCTATAGTGGACTAGCAAGAAATGTCCCCATAAATCACCATTTGTCTGGTTTAACCCATTTTGGGGCGGGAACCCCTTTTGGTGTTTTAACTTGTTATACTTTAGCTATTGAACAATAGCAGATCTACAAGCTCATAGCGCGGCACAGAGTGGCGTGCTACGAGCTTGTAGGTCTGCTATTTTTTTAAATCGTGAAAATGTGGCACAAATCTTTGAATTATATATTATTTCAGAGCGAACGTTTTTAACTCAAATCTTTGCTTCCAGGGGGGGTCCCTGGAACAACATATTTTCAGATGGGGGTCTGCAGCCAATTACATATCATTTTTGGGGTCCTTGACATGAAATAGTTAGAGAACCACTGATATAGAAACATAGGTTTTAATTTTGAAGACATTTGTAGAATTGTCTAAATGGGTTAAATATTCTTTGAGAGGACTTTTTGTCCCCATATGGACAGTAATTCTAGTACACACGCGCGTGCACGCACACACATTTCACTGAACTGCTTCCCATCCTGTTGTCGTGGACGTCGGTCGCATCACGGCGGGGAAGAAGAAAAATGAGCGCCGAGCACCGCTGTCGAGGAGATAACCAGGCACTGTAAGTCACCCGAAAGTTTATAATAAATCCAAAGGCTTGATTATGTTTGCGGGAAGCCATCTATCTGTGTTAGAGATTATTAAACTCGCCGGGAAATAATAATAAATAAATAAATAACTGAATGCATTAGTGACATGGTGTTGGGGGAAGGGGGGGGAAGGGGGAGGGGGAGGGGGATTTATGGAGAAGACATTTGAAGGCGAGTTGAGCGCCTGTGACATTTGTCACCAGTGGAAAACGATGCGATGGGGGGGGGGCTGGGTCTGTGCCTTTAAATCAGATAGACCATCACTTACTCCAGTGCAGATGGGGAGTCATTAGAGACGCGCGCGGCACACTTCATTGACCCTGGCAGTATTAATGAGGTCAACTGCCTTGGCCATTGGGCTGCACCCCCCGTTCACCCCCCCCATTGGTTGCCCGCACTGTTGACGGCGATCCCAGCAAAACCGGTGTGTGTGCGCGTGTGAGTGACTGTGTGTGTGTGTGTGTGTGTGTGTGTGTGTGTGTGTGTGTGTGTGTGTGTGTGTGTGTGTGTGTGTATAAAAATCCTTTGAAAATAGCATCTCTACAAGCTCACAAAGCGACACATTGTGAGCTTGTAGATCGGGTATTTTCCAGCCAAAAATGTATATAGGGCTGAAGTGCGTATATGTTGCAATGGACCGTATGTTTTGTAATAATGATCAAAATCTACAAAGTAACTAGTTAAGCTGTCAAATAAATGCAGTGGAGTAAAAAGTACAATATTTGGATCTGAGATGTACTGGAGTATAAGTAAACTGGTGTGTGCGTGCGTGCGTGCGTGCGTGCGTGCGTGCGTGCGTGCGTGTGCGTGTGTGTATAATGCGTATGTGTGCCCTTAAGGGGTGGATGCATGCATGGTTAATAATATGCACAGTAAATTACACATTTATAAATGTTAAGCCACAATTTTATACCTTGCCGCGTGCCCGGTGTTCACATGTGGGGAAATATAGCCGATCTGCAAGCTGCGTCACAAGCTTGTAGATCGGCAATTTCCCGGCGTAAATTAAGCATTCGCATGGGGACGGCATATAGGGGACATCTAGTGAGGGAGTGTTTGTGCACGTCTGCGTGAGGCGGGAGGTGGTGGCGTCCAGGGGGCAGGTGAGAGGTGTTTAACCCCATCCCAACACACGCCATAGCCTCGCAGGACCCGCTGACCTGTGAAGGTGAGGGTTTTAATGGCTTTACCCGTAGCCAGGTAAAGCGCGCTATCCTATGGGCTTAATGGGATGCACCCTTAATTTAGCTGAGCTCCGCACATTAAGTCAGATGATTAGACGATATGCACTAATAATTTCGAGGGAGGGAGTTTGTGTTGGCTCAGAGGTCAGTAGAGGCGGTGTGGGGAAAAGTATGTAATGCGGGTAAGCGCCGTGAAATTTCATCTGAATAATTGAGAGAAAATGTGAAATGTATAAGCTATGGGAAAGTATTCTTAACTCTAATGCTTAACTCGTGCAAGAAATAAAGAATAAAGAAAACTAGTAGCATCAAACGCTCGTATTTGTGGTGTTTTGTTGTGTGTGAAGTATGTTTGCCCTTAACCTTATTATATCCAAATACTATCGGACAAAATCCGATAGTAGTAGAAATTTAGTGTGCTCTACTGTCAAAAGTTTAATAAAAGGAAGAACTGCCGCAGAATCACAACAAAGTATTTATGAATCAGTCAGATTACGTTGGGTTTACTCTATTTTCGTCACCGCTAAACCCCTTATCCCTACAGTACAGTACAGTACAGTACAGTACAGTACAGTACAGTACAGTACAGTACAGTACAGTACAGTACAGTACAGTACAGTACAGTACAGTACAGTACAGTACAGCACCACTCACTTCAGACAGGTCTGATTTTTCATAGATTTCATAGATAGCTTCATAGTCTTGTTTGACAGCACTGTCGTATAAATTGATGTTTTATTTAGTTTGTTTTGTTTTTGTTGACTTATCTATTCTATTAATATGCTGGATTCATATTCCTGTTATGTCTTTAAACCATGTGAGATGAAAATGTGATTGAACAGCTTTTTCAACAACAGTGTGCCTCTATAGATTTTTCTCCCTATTAGTTTCCCGTTGCATGCTGAAGCGCCTTCGCACGCTTCCGTCAACAGAGACTAAACGTGAATTGTCACTACCAATTTGCCCTTCGCCAAAGGGCGCCGTCACTGTCGCCTAAGCATGTTAGGCCCAATCAACGCCATGGACGCTGACAGCCGCCGATGAATCTGTTAGGGGAAATCCCCTTTTGCCGTGGAGCGAGCGCCTTGGCACTCCTAAGAAGCTATCCGTCACTATGATCTGCGCGTACGCCACAAGCAGATGATATACAAACATAATATAATTTGCCAGGTCTTATCATGCATGAAATATCATTCCTCGGGATGGCGCGAGGCACAGTAAAGTAGATAATGCAATTCCCCTTCCTTTCTCTTCCCTGTATTTCATTTTGTGGTTTTCGTTTGTTGCAGCATTCCTCAAATGAGACAGGGAGTAAAGGTATGCGTGCGGGGACTGGGAGGTGCAGAGAGAAAATGACAACAAAAAAAGACGCGAGGTCAAGTCACAAATACCATGCCTGTCACAATTTCAATCCAAGCCTCTGCTTTTGATATCCCTTCTCTGGTCATCTGTTTTATCCATCTGCTTTAACCCATTCAGGCCTGACGTCGAAATGTAAAAAAAAAAAAAGTTTTCTAAATCATGACAACTTTCTGAAAGATTTGAGGCACATTTTAACGATTTTTCAAAAATAGCAGACCTACAAGTTCTTGAGAGCTTGTAGATCTGCTATTTTTCAATAGCTAAATTATAACATAATGTTTAAAACACCAAAAGGTGTCCCCGCCCAAAATGGGTTAAACACTTTCCATTTCCTTTTGGGAAATGTATGTAGACTGTCTTATATGTTGGACTATGTTGTTTGATATATCACATATATCTCAATTTAACAATGCAATTAAACATTGTAGACATATATGTTTAGGGTCAGGTTATGTTACAATGTGCATGCTGTATGTACAGTGTGATGACTGTGGTGACCAGACTGTTTACATTGAAAACCTTATGTAAACACTCAAGTAAAACGGACTGCATTTAAAGAGAGGGAGCTATTTTTTCAATGAGTCAGTAAATGAGTCATAAATGTCCCCTCATAAAATGTATATGGCATGATATGCAGGCTATGCAGACTATATTTTCACTTATAAACTCACACAGTTGCCAGATTTTTCAAGAGAAATAAGCAAGCAGATCTATGAAATCAATTAAGCCCATAAGAAGCGACTACTAGGCCACATGAGCACTTTAAACCTATACACACATCGGCTTGTTGAAAATAGCCGATCTAAAAGAGCAATGCAACGTGTTGTGAGCTTGTAGATCTACTATTTAAAATAATAATCTTTGGACGAAAGTGATGACTCTATATAGTCACTCTACTACAGGGGCCCGCCAGATGTTTGTGATCGTCTACATTAACCACTTGAACCTAGACAGTTGACAACCACTTGACATTTTAACAACACAAATCTGGTATGGGGACACAACATGTTTTCCGATGGGGGATATGTGGACAACTATATTAATTTGCGGGTCCTTACATGAAAACGTTTTAAGAACCACTGGTTTAAAGATGGAGTGCCGTGATTTTTTTCCACCCTAAAACATGATCATCAGGTCTGATTGTTATATAAGGAGGTATATTTTCAAAAAGGTGTACAGTATTTGTTAAAATTTGTTTTTATGTGGGCACGCCCACCAGTTCATTAAGTATGCCTGGTTTGCCTGGTGGGTGGTGATGGGTGGTGATCCACCAGAACTGAAGCCACACCCACAGCTGTAGTTGTATGATAAAGGGGGAGGGGTTAGGGGAGGGGCTAATAATGTGATGTCACTATATTACTGTTTATTTCATTGGCCCGTTTGAGTGTCAAGGGTTCAGCCTCCAGGAAGAAACCCTAAATACAAAGTTAATACACCATTGCACATAAAAACGACTCCAGGGTGTCTAATGAAGTGCTGTCACCTCATAGACACATGAAAAACTGGAAAAATACAAAAATTGTGGCACTCCATCTTTAAACCACATTTAGGAAGCAAAGCCCAAATAAGCAATTATAACTTAGAAACAAGCTGACAAAAATAATTTGCAAGCAACATTACAGGAAAAAAACAAAAAAAACAAGGCCAAAGACGCTTCTAATAAGCAGACATAGCCTTGAAAGGCTCGTTCGGTCCAGACGAGAGAGACAAAGACTAATATCTAAAAGGTTCATGGTTCATCCCTTGGCAATAAAACAAGGATACATTCCAGTTGTGAGTTAACTCATTTAGACCTGAGACCAGATTCTAATGTCTTCTAAATCCTGACAGTTTTCTGAAAAACCCTGTGTTTCTGTCAGTGGTTCTCAAACATTTTCATGTCAAGGACCCCCAAAATGATATGTATTTGGCCGTCGACCCCATCTGAAAGAAGGAAAGATTTGAGTTAAAAACTCTGGCCTGGGCCGTGGCTCAGCGGTCCAGGCACCTTGGCTGGTAATCCAGTCTGGCAGTGTGCCGCGGGTTTGACTCCCGATCCCGACGGCCTTTACTGCATGTCTTCCCCCCATCTCTCTCCCCCATTTCCTGTCAGCCTACTGTCTGTCCCCCTATAAAAAAATAAAAAATAAAGGCGAAAGCCAAAAAAAACAATAATAAAGTTTGCTCTGAAAGAATAAATATTCAAAGATTTCCGCCAGTTTCGTGATTTTTGAAAAATAGCATATAACGGTTGCATCAATGACAATTAAAGAACCAATTATAGCAAAAATGAGGGAGGTGGTGGGTCAGTTCAGAATAAGAATAATTAAATAAATCAGTAAATAAGTTTAACGGTAATTTATTAAATCAAAACAAAATAATGATTTCAATAACAAAATGTTCACTTAATCAAATGAAAATAAAACAAAACTGCCGCAAAAGGTATGGGTGTAAAGTCCACTGTCCAAAACTAAACTAAATGTCCAAAAAGGAAATCAAAATGGCACCCAGTCAATGTTGTGTAGTGGTAGATCTCCTCTTACCACCCTGTACACTGTTTGGCAAAGTCCGTCCTTAATCGAATCCGCGCTCCTGAGATATAATCCAAAAGGGAGAGAAAGTTCTCCTTCTCCTTGGTATAAATCCAACACGATCCACAACGCTATAGCAAGACTTTGGAAATATTCCTCCTGCTTCTTAGCCTGTCTGTCTCTTCCTGTTCCCCTCCACTCTGGACTGCCAGAGTTCCCTCTCTCCAGGTGGCCCAAACATTTGTGATTGCCCCTCAGCCACAGGTGAGCTGTGGGCGGGGTCTCCCAATCACACCTTGTTGCCATAGCAACCCCTGTATCTCACTGGCTTCTTGTGGCCCATAGTCCAGCAGATAACCAGGAACATCTCACAGTGTAGTAGATAATAGAAAATAATAAAGTACATGAAAATTGAGCATAGTAAACAAAAAAATACATAGAAACAATGTGACTCTGGGCACAGATGTTACATATTCCCCTCCCCTAATGGAAGAGGCTCCTTGGGGCCAAAGTAAGCCTTCAGGTTCTGCACATGATACACATCACTATGATCTTTCTGCCCTAGAAGTGACACAGAATAGTTGACAGGGCCTAACCTTTTCTGTATCTTAGCAGGGCCCTTCCACTTAGGTGCGAGCTTGGCCATGAAACCTGCTTCTGCTTTGGACAGGGGGTGATCTCTGATCCACACTAGATCCCCAGGTTCAAATGTGACCTGCTCACGCCTGAGATTGTAATAGCGACCCTGTTTCTCTTGAGCCTTTGCCACATGCTGTCTGACACTCTCCACTAACCTCTTCTGTCTCTCCAGCAAGGCATAAGTGCTCTCTTCAGGATCAGGAGCTCGGCACAGGGCCCTCTCCAGTGGGCCTTTCAGTTTGCGTCCCAGGGCTACTTCTGCTGGAGTGAAGCCCGTGCTTTCCTGCCAGGCCGAGTTGATTGCGAACCGGAACTCTGAAAGCCACATGTCCCATGTATTGTGCTTGTCCTTGACAAAGGATGCCATCATTGTCTTCAAAGTGCGATTGATGCGTTCGGTCAAGTTTGTCTGAGGGTGGTATGCTGTTGTTAGCTTCTGGACCACGCCCCACTGTTGACATATCTGTGCCAGCAGCTGAGAGGTGAATTGTGCCCCTCTGTCAGACACGAGGTACTTGGGGGTACCCCACCTCGTGAAGATCTCCTCTATGAGTAAGGAAGCTATCTTGGGAGACTTCGCTTCTCGGATGGGGAACAGCTCAACCCATTTGGAGCAATAATCGACTACCACCATAAGGTATTGGTTGCCTTTCCTGCTCCTAGGAAAAGGCCCCATGAGATCAACACCTAGCATGAAACCAGGCTCCTTCACGGCAGTCGATTGTAAGTGGCCTGAGAGCTTAGTCAGTTGGGGCTTGTACTTCTGGCAGGTTATGCAGCTCTTGGTGTACTCCCATACATCCTTCCTCACATCTGGCCAGTACGCAACATCCAACAGTCTCAGTAGGGTTTTTAGCCTTCCTAGATGTCCTCCAAGTGGACTGTCATGGAAGTAGTTGAGGAATTGGGACCTCATTCCTTTTGGGATGAACAACTGCCATTTCTGTCCTTCCTGCTTGATGGGTACAATCCTGTACAGGAATCCATTTTCGAGGGCATAGTGGATGCGTCCGTGTTTGACTTTTCCATCTTGCACCTCTTTCACCAACTCTTGTACTTCAGGATCATACTGCTGAGCCGCAGAAATATCGGCCCAGTCTACAGGGAGGGTGCATCGGTGGCTGTGAACAGCACGGCTGACACAAAGAATGGCTACGTCTTCCTCCCCGACAGGTGCTCTAGACAGGGCATCTGGAACAACATTACATCGTCCCTTCCTGTAAATGACAGTGAAGTCGAACTCCTGTAGCCTAATTGTCCAACGTGCCAGTCTGGAACTCGGTTTTGGGTGGTTGAAAACCCACGCCAAGGAAGAATGGTCAGTAATCACCTCGAACTTCCGCCCTTCAAGAAAGGCTCTCCATTTCTCTACCGCCCATACAACGGCAAGGCATTCTCTCTCTGACACAGAGTAATTTCTCTCAGCAGGGTTGAGGACACGAGATGCGTACGCAATGACTCGCTCACCACCTTCCACCTCTTGGGTAAGCACGGCCCCCAAACCGATGCCACTTGCGTCTGTCTGAACCTTGAAAGGTAAACGGAAGTTTGGTGCCATCAGCACTGGAGCTGTGGTGAGAGCCTGCTTCAGATCTTCAAAAGCGGCTTGGCGCTCTGAAGTCCACACCCACGGTGTGCCCTTCTTTTTTAGCGCATTAAGGGGTGCGGCCCGTTCAGAAAATCGGTGAATGAACCGATGATACCAGCCGGCAATTCCCAAGAATCTTTCAATGTCCTTCACTGAGGACGGTGTCGGGAAAGACAAGACAGAATCAATTTTCTTCGCCTCAGTGTGGATTCCTTCAGCAGACACCTCGTGACCCAGGAAGGTCAGTGATCGCTGGAAGAGGTTACACTTCTCCAAGTTCAGGGTGAGTCCTGCACCCTGCAGCCTGGAAAACACCTCCCTCAGGTGCTGTAGATGCTGCTGATCGTTTTGTGAGTAAATCACAATATCGTCAATGTAGACAAAGCAGAACTTCCCTATCAGCTCTCTCAGGACTGTTTCCATGAGGCGTTGGAAGGTTGCCGCTGCGTTCTTGAGCCCGAAAGGAAGAACAAGGAACTCATATAGACCCTGTGGAGTGGCAAAGGCTGTCTTGTGGATGCTCCGAGGATCCATTCCCACTTGCCAGTATCCACTCTTCAAGTCAAGGGTGCTGAACACTGTGGCAGCATGCATGGACTCTAAGATCTCATGAATATGAGGCATGGGGTAGGCGTCCAAAGGGGTTTTAGCGTTGACACCTCTGTAGTCCACGCAGAACCGAAGCTTTCCACATTTCTTCTTCACCAAGACCACAGGTGCAGCCCATGGTGAAGCAGATGGCCTGATGATTCGCTTGTCCAACATGTCCTTAATCTCTCCTGCCACATACTCCTGTTTCTCCAGTGACATCCTGTATGCACGTCGACGGATAGGAACCTCATCGTCGGTTAGGATGCTGTGGGTAACCACTGATGTGTGGCCAAGAGAGTCTGTACAGACAGATGACCAATCATTGAGAAGATGTCCTAGCTGGCCCTGAACCTGTTCACTGGCAGATGCTGCTTGAACCAGTCTTTGCAGGTGGTCTATCAGACCTGGATCACCTTCTTGCTCCCTTCCATCTTCCAGTTGCCTACTGGTGCGTATACATTCAGCAGCAGGTACTGGGACAGCAAGGTACAGATGTGCACCATGCAACGGGTCAAGTGTCGAGCTCTGGTGGTTGAAAGGATGGTACTCAAGTTGGTCTCCTCTGGAAATGGCATAGCGGGAGTTCTTGAAATCAAGGATGAGTCCCGTAAGAAACATGAAGTCCAGACCAGTTACAACTGGAAAAGCCAGGTGCTCGTCTTTCATGATCTTGACATTGACTGTGTACTGTCGACCATGAAAGACACAGTCAATCATTGCATGACCAATGGCACTGTTGATCTTGCCATCAGCCAACATGAAAGCACCATTGTGGCAAGTCTTCAGTCCCTCACTGGGACCTTTAAGACGTCTCCACAAAGACTCCTGCACCAGAGTATAGGTACAGCCAGTATCCAGAAGACCCCAGCAGTGGTATGACTTCAGGAGCATAGGCAGCATGATTGGCTCGCTAGGCTTGCCTTGCGTCTCAGCCGACTGGACAACAGACAGGTTCCCAGGGGTTTTCTTTCCCCCTGTGGGAGGTGCTGAGGCTCCAGTCTTCTTCTGCTGCTCTGCTTTGTTAGCTTGTGCCCAGTATGTCTTAGAGGCCAACAGGTCTTTCTCAATGAGGGTCCCGACACGTACCAACTCATCAACTGATTGCACGGATCCCCTGACTAGACTCGCTAGCCTAGGGTTGCAATTGCGAAGGATGTGCTGGAGTATGGTTCTCTCAGGCAGATCGGCTTGCCACCTCAGACAGAGAGCTCGTAACTGGAAAGCAAAGTCTCTAATGCTCTCATGTGGTTCTTGTCGTCTCTCACGGATCCGTAGCTCGGCCTCTGCTTCATAGTCCTCAGACAGGAAGGACCTCAAGAAGGCATCTTTAAACTCTTTCCAGGTCTGCACCCGGCTCCGTTCGGCCTTCCACCAGTCTTTGGCCGTTCCTCTCAAGACTGAATTAAGTGCTGCAAGGATCTCAAGATCAGGTAAGGGGCGCACAGCCAAGAACTCTTCACACTTCTCCAGAAAGGAGATTGGATCCAGGTCACTTCCCCTGTCACCAAAACAAGGAAACTCCACCTTGACTGGAGGTTTCAAGTGATAGGCAGGGTGAATGACACTCCTCTGGCTGTCGTCTGACATTGTCTTTGCCTCAAAAGGAATGGGTGAACTCTGCTTTGAGTGAGACTTGGCAGATGCATGATCCACCGGCATGGGGGTAGAGGTGCTAACTGGCAGACGAGAATTCATCATGTCATTCATCCGAGCATCTCTCCGTTTCAAGCATTTCACCATTGCAGTTTCAAGATTCTCAATGGAGGTTGAGACAAGATCTTTAAGAGCTGAGCACTCCTTGTCAATGCGGTGATGAACTCCTTGCTCTCTTTTCTTTGCATTTGAATACAGAGCCCCAATATCTGTGCCCTGTTGCTGCAGCAATGCCTCCACTGCCACTAACCTTTGGTTGAATTCACCTTCAATGAGGGCTTTGGTGAGGTTAAGGCTCCGCTCAACAGCAGTGACTCTAGTGTCCATGTCACCATAATGACGGTACAGTTGAGTTATTAATGGCCCCACTCTGTCTTGTGATGAGGGCAGCTCTGCCTGTAAGTCAGTGTTAGTCACTCCACTAGCCCCCTCTGCAGGTTCTTGGACTGGGTTGACTGGGTTGGGTGGAGGAGGCTCCTCTACGTCCTCGTCACTGCCCTCTGGATCTGTATCACCCTCAACATAAAGTGATTTGAGGGTCTCTGACAACGCAGCAACATCTCTCCTAGTCACAAAAGAGGCAGCACTGAAATCTGGAGGCGGAGCTACATTTCCTGACCTAGGGTAGTGAGACAGGTTTGGTGGCTCCTCATCTGCTATTTCAGCTCTGTTCTCCTCATCAGACATGTTTGCTTAATTACTGAAAAGTGAAAATATTCTATTGAACTGACCAGTCCCTGTTCAGGCTCCAATTCTATAACGGTTGCATCAATGACAATTAAAGAACCAATTATAGCAAAAATGAGGGAGGTGGTGGGTCAGTTCAGAATAAGAATAATTAAATAAATCAGTAAATAAGTTTAACGGTAATTTATTAAATCAAAACAAAATAATGATTTCAATAACAAAATGTTCACTTAATCAAATGAAAATAAAACAAAACTGCCGCAAAAGGTATGGGTGTAAAGTCCACTGTCCAAAACTAAACTAAATGTCCAAAAAGGAAATCAAAATGGCACCCAGTCAATGTTGTGTAGTGGTAGATCTCCTCTTACCACCCTGTACACTGTTTGGCAAAGTCCGTCCTTAATCGAATCCGCGCTCCTGAGATATAATCCAAAAGGGAGAGAAAGTTCTCCTTCTCCTTGGTATAAATCCAACACGATCCACAACGCTATAGCAAGACTTTGGAAATATTCCTCCTGCTTCTTAGCCTGTCTGTCTCTTCCTGTTCCCCTCCACTCTGGACTGCCAGAGTTCCCTCTCTCCAGGTGGCCCAAACATTTGTGATTGCCCCTCAGCCACAGGTGAGCTGTGGGCGGGGTCTCCCAATCACACCTTGTTGCCATAGCAACCCCTGTATCTCACTGGCTTCTTGTGGCCCATAGTCCAGCAGATAACCAGGAACATCTCACAGTGTAGTAGATAATAGAAAATAATAAAGTACATGAAAATTGAGCATAGTAAACAAAAAAATACATAGAAACAATGTGACTCTGGGCACAGATGTTACAAGCAGACCTACAAGCTCATAGCGCGCCACTCGGTGGCGCGCTATGAGCTTGCAGATCTGCTATTTTACAATAGCTAAAGCATAACATAATGCTAACACCAAAAGGGGTTCCTGCCCAAGATGGGTTAAAGGACTGTGATTGCGCCACGTCGCCTGCAGCAGTGCGTTCGCTAAAGTGTCCTTGAGCAAAAATTGCTAACATGTCTAAAGCCATTAAGATCCGAGGCCGATTTCTACACTTGCCAAAATGATACAGATTTGGCCACGGATCACATCGTATTTTTTTCATGAAAGGTTTTGACAATAATGAACCAAAATAGGGATATGACAGGTTGGAAGTGCGGGGATTAACTGGCACAAAAAATAAATCATATTCTATCACATAGAACATGGTAAATGGTAGAGCTGCCAACGAATATTCCATATTCGAACGAATTTTCGAATCAAAAAAATAAATGAATAACTGAATATATAAAATTAAGATTCGAATTAAAAATAAAAATAAATACTGTGCAAGTTTTCGTGAGACGGTGCCGTGGGTAAGCGTTGTGAGCTTGTAGATTAGTTATATTTGCATTTGCCACGCGACACGCCGACACCGCCACACATTGAAGAATAAATAACCTACGCGGGTTATTTATAGGTGCCCCGATTCACAAAAGCCCCCCGTCCGTCCGTCCGTCCGCCCTGCGCAAAGTCGGCAAAGAGCGTGCTACGTTATTTGCGCACAGACGGAGCGAAAAGAACGGTGGGCACAGGGCGGGCGGGGCCGCGGTGGCCTTTTACGTTATTTGCGCAGTGAGTGTACACTGCTCAGAAGGGTGAAATCTTCCGTCAACAGCGTACCTAGTGATCAGAATCTGGGACAGGCCTGGCCTACACCGAAACTTTTATTTTTGCTTCGGTGTTGTTTCGGACGGACGGGAGAGTATATTTAGACAACAACACACGGATCTATCACTCATCAATCTTCAATCATGAAGCGACTTTATCCTTCAGGAAATTTTAAAAAGATAAATAAAATGCGTAAGGATGAACTGCAGCGCCGGTCCGGCAGCATCAGCAATGCAGTGTTCTGTGACTTAATACTGCCTCCGTGCCTCGTTTTGATAAGGCTATGTGTTGTAGGATTGCTCATTTAAGAAAAATGTCGGTGAAGTTTCACGGGAGAAGGGAGAATGCATGTGTTGTGTTCCAACTCTGTTTTCAGCAGCGCCAATGCACGGAGAGAGAGAGAGAGAGAGTTGCGCCAGCAATGCGATCTTAAATGTTATGTCTCAGGTTGTATTGGTCTAAATCTAATTATTAAAAAATCCGAATGGCCCCGAATCGAAATCGAAATCCGAATGGGTCGAATTGCTCAAATCCACGTGGGTTTTTAAAACGAATATCCGAATGTAATTTTTGGACAATTCCGGCAGCACTAGTAAATGGTGCATTTATATAGCACCTTTATCCAAGGCGCTTTACATAGATTGTGCATTACATTCACCCATTCATACACACACATTCATACACAGATTGCCATGCAAGGTACCAACCAGCACATCGGGAGCAATTAGGGGTTCAGTGTCTTGCTCAAGGACACTTCGACACTAACTCTGGGGGAGCCCGGGTTCGAACTGGCGAGGTGTATAGCGCCTCGTCGTCCTACACTACTCCCATTCATTCATTGTTGTGTTGAAGTTGTTACAAAACTAAATATAATAAACAGGAGTTAGTTACTCGTGATGCTGATCTTTCTGCTTCGATGTACATGTTTCTTTATTTCTTTCCCCCTCTTCTTTTGCTGATATAGCAGCCATTTTATTGGACATTAGGCTGTGCACATCTTTTTTTATTGTTACACAGTGATTTTTATAAGCCTGTTAACTTATGCATTCACACAGTGGGAGATATTTGGCCAGCTGTCCCTCTCCTGCGTTGGCAGATGCAGATGCTTTCAGCCTGTGTTCTGCAGTTTCAATTGTTTGCACGCGTCTAATATTATCCGTTGCTCTTTGTTTTTGAAATGTGACATGCTGCTCTGCTGCCAGGAGATTTGTCCATGTTTGCAATTATTGGTCACACGCTGCCAAAAACACCTCCCCTTTTATGTGAATGTGCTCGATTGGCTGGATCGGGTTGACTAAAAGCCTGATCTATGGTCCGTTGCGTAATGGTGTTACCAGTGGTGTAAAGTAGTGCATGTACTCAAGTACTGTACTTGAGTACAATTTTGAGGTAGCCTACTTTTACTTTTCTGGAGTATTTACAATTTTCAATTAACAGTTTGACGGCCGAGAATTGTTTACTCCAGTGTTCCGATGCTGCGTAATACGACATCCCCGCTTTTTTTTATGTGTCTAAATCGCATCGCATTCATAATAATAAAAAAAGTCCGCCTCTGCCGCGCAGCAGAGGGAGTTAGCTTCATGTTATGATGACGAAACCGGAAATCGAAACTTAAGCTGGGCTGCTAGGGCTTCTGGGAAATTGATGCAAGTGGACGGGGGTTTTGTCTGACTACAACAGCCTCACAGCCCCCTCCATTCTGCTTGGCAAGATGGCGATTGGTGCGCTGGAATGAAAACAAACGGCGCAAGCTATTTTCGGCGGAATTTCAAGGAAAAAAAGCCCAGATACTTCAGCGTATGATCTAAAGGTAATAAAACAATCCTGGCAGCGTAGAATATTTGATTTTAATGCGGGAAACACGGATTTCGCAGTAGAACTGTAAAAAAATATGCTATTTTTACTCCACTACAATTACTTTGGTTACTTTGAAGATTTGAATTATTATTACAAAACATACATTAAACAATTCAGCCCTTCACTTTAATGGACCACTTCAACACCTTTCAACCTACCTTCGTATAATTGGTCCTCACTAATGTCCATGATGAAACACCGGTTAGAGGTCGCACACACCCAAGACTGCATTTCAGTCATTTATTCTTGCATTTTGGACAGGAGACAAACGTTTCGGCTATCAAGCCTTCATCAGTGATCACACTGATGAAGGCTATGGGCGAATCGCCCATAGTCCTAAATGGGTTAAGTGTGAACTACTACTGTCTGTAAGTGCTCTGTCTTCCATGAAGAAGGCTTAACGGGCAAAACGTTGGTTTCATGTCTTACTCTGCATCCTAAATAAAATATTGGCACTTTGGCAATCAGCGTGTGCGGCATCTTTCTTGTTCATTCAAGATGTCCACTCCAATAGAGCGTTGCAGTCCCGCCCCCTTTCTTGACGACGCCAGGCCCAGGAAATGAGTCCCAATGCATTTTTCCCATAGACATTTCAAAAAGTATTTATTTAAAGACCTTTTAAGCGTCGTACGAAGCCAACTCGAGTCGTGACAAATCGTGACAACACAATATTTTGGACTAAACAAATAATTACAAAGAGGAAAAACAACAAAAAAAGTGTTGTAACCTGCCGTTTTTTTCTACTTTCTAATTCTTTGTTTGGCCCAAAACATTGTGTTTATTGTCATGATTTGTCACAAGAGTTGGCTTTGTCCGCGGCGTAAACGTCTTTAAATAGATACTTTCTGAAAAGTCTGAGGAAAATGAACGGGGTTCATTTCCAGGTCTCTCGAGGGGGCGGGACTGCGATGCTCTATACGGGTTTGTTCAAATATAATGTCTATTGTCTGATAATCACTGTGTTTACTCATTTGTATCTATATTCATACATTTTCCCTTAAAAAACCTGCACTATACACATGTTTCACACGTATTTAATGATAAATAGTTACTGTATCAATTTTAAATCATGCATTGAATCGTATCATGAACCAATGCCGTCCATGCATCGTGATACATAATGTGGCGCTGTTAAGAGGTATCGTTACACCCCTACTGACAGCGCATTGCGGGTTGGAGCCTGAACCCGACGGCCTCTGCTGCGTGCCATTCCCCATGTCTGTTTCCTGTCTCTCTCTCTTCAGTAATACCACCCAATATGAAAGAAGTATATGTTTTGATACAGTATATATCAATAATTAGTTGGACAAATTGATTTTGTGTACATTAAGAATTCATCAAACTGCCAGCTATGATCACAAAAGATAAAACTAAATCAAGTTTCAAGAGACAATTGAAGAGGCATCTTGAAACCCAAAGACTGTAGGGCGCTCGAACGTGCACGGACACGCATACACGTACACACGCACACACACACACAAACACACAGCAGTCATGATCGATTAGGATAATATTTTCAATTTTTATCTCTACTTTTGTTTTCTACTCCAGGAGAATGGAAGGCTAATATGTAACTGAGGCAGATATGATGATATGCTTTTTGGGGGGGGTTTTCTCTTCCAAGAAAATGGGGAATCAGAAGGTGGATGAGGAAATTGTTGATCAAATATATATTTTTATTTTTTATTTTATTTATATATCATTGTCCTGTAATGTCATTCATGTCGAATGTCATGTTTTTATGTTCTGTGTGGACCCCAGGAAGATTAGCTGCTGCTATGCACCAGCTAATGGGGATCCTAATAAAACTCTAATCCCCCTCTTCTTCCCACAAGGGGTGCAAAAGTGTTGGGTTCAGCTTGGCTCGGCCAAACGAATACTGGACAACTCACCCCGGTGCTTGCCCGTTTTTCCTCCCGGAATTTTCCCCAGTGAGGGGGATAACTTTGTAATATGCTATTGGCTGTTTGTATTCTTTTTGGAAAAATATAAAAAGATACTCCTGTGGAAAGGCTATATTTTACTTATATTGACCCTATAAACAATTTAGTATTATTTAGTATATATAAGGTTTTTCCCTCTCAAATGGTACCTCGTCAGATAATCCCCACATAGCCTACAACAACTTCTGTGAACAGAGTTCACTGTAGTAGCTTTTCATAAATATATTTGTACTTAGGCTGTCTGCTGTCGTGAAAGTTTATAGTTAGAGAAATTCAAATTCCAGCTGTCCAGCCTCTCCCACCCCTCACTGGGGAAAATTCCGGGAGGAAAACGGAAAAGGGGTGAGTTGTCTTGTTACCGGCCAAACAGTGTGAAAGGCACCCAGCAGTCCTTTGGATCCGTGTTACTGCTGCCTCTGTGGATTCAGCGGGTCAAGGGAAGATGGGCACAGCGGGGTGGCATGGGCACAGCGGGAAGGGTACTTGGGTACCTGACAAGGTCTGAGCAAGGTCAGTTTATGATTGAGACCGTGGCGATATTGGATCTCCTTGCCACCTGCAAACTGTTAGCTCAAGGCCAGTGCCAGAGTCAAGGTGAGAGATACTGGCAACCCCGCTGTGGCCCCATCTCTGGGTCAGGAGTTGTTCAATGCTGGGTGAATTGTGTCTTGTTATGTGACGTCCGTATCTCAAGTTTGCAAAGGCAAACTTGGCTTTGGCTTAACAGTGCTCGAGGAGATTGCTTGTGGATATTCTTTTCTCTTTTTCCCCCCCTAGAATAGGCAGCAAAAGGCCATATAGCCAGTCCGTTTGTTTGTTTACTCAGAGAATGATAGAATGACAGGCAATACTCAAAATCCATTAAAAGTCACGGCGAAAGCTAAAGGTTCTAGCCCACATGCACGGAATCGCAGCTATGCTGTAAACGCCCCCATCGGCCAACACTCCGTACATGTCAGATCTTGTCAGAATAAGGTTGTCGTGTCAAAAGCTGATGTTAACAAGTTTAAACAAACTAAAGTCCATTCACCTTATCTCAACGGCGAGCCAAGTGGAGGTGCAGGAGTCTGTGCTGTGTTTCTCATGCCTGGTTTTCCACCATGCGGTGTAACTTTGAAGGAGGCCTCTGCTGTGCTCTATAGGAGCAAATGTAGGACACGGATCGCTGCAGGTCCACTGCAGGGCTCGTTGCTGTGGAACTGCTGTGTGTGTACGTGTGTGTGTGTGTGTGTGTGTGTGTGTGTGTGTGTGTGTGTACTTGTACTACTTGAAAGTAGGATTTGATAAACAAACAAAGGATAGTTTGTATGGTCCTCACAAAATAAGTGGATGTTTTTTTTTATGGTTAATAAAGATTTTTTGTTGTTGTTTTAGGCTAAGTAGTTAGTCTTACAATTAGGAAAAGATTGGGTTTGGGGTTAGGATCGGGCATTTACATAGTTGAGGTTTAGTACAGGGTAGGAACTGCAGGCAAGTGAATGGAGGGAGGGCAGCGCGATGAGGGAACAAGGTATTGCCTACAAAATGGATTCTAAATCAATGGTTCTCAAAATTGAGGACCCCCCAAATTGATTTGACATCGTTAGAACATGATCTGTTGTGTTGGCGCTTTTCCAAAAAACAAACCAGAAAAAGAAGAACATTTCACCAGCTTCTTAAAATAATGGCCTACTGTATAGGGCCGTTTCTGCCCCCTCATTGACACAACTGTACAATAGAAGGCTCTGGGCTGTGCAACACACACACACACACACACACACACACACACACACACACACACACACACACACACACACACACACACACACACACACACACACACACACACACACACACACACACACACACACACACACACACACACACACACACACACACACACACACACACACACACACACACACACACACACACACACACACACACACACACACACACACACACAAGCACACACACGCAGCACTTACTGTATCGACGGATAGAAGAACAACTGAGAAATACTAAGAAAATACACATTAAATACACACTGCTATGAGGCTAGGAAATGTAGCAATAATTGAAGTTCACCATGAATTCAAATTTAATTGGATAAAAAAAAAAAAGAGGTGAAAGCAACGAAACAATAGCAGCCCTGGGCAGGTATAGCTAAGGAGGAGTTGGCAGTCGACCGCGGTTAGCTGGTTTGGGAAGTGTTCAGACTCTGGAGTGGTGAGTGGATCCAGGCCTGGGCCTATACTGGCTGTGATCCACTCCCCACTCCACTCCTCTCCTTTTCCCACCACTTCAGAAACACAAGACTGTTGGCAGTGGTCGGCCAAGAGCGGCATCTTAGCAGAGAACGACGTCTTTTTGGAAGCGGGCCTGATCAGGCGACTGTGGAGCTTATAGGGGGAAGGGATGTACGGTGGAGCGGCCCCCGTGGCTGGGAGGGTGTGAGCCCTCTGCCAAGCAGGGCTGAGACAGAGAGACATGGCTGAAGGTATTAAGCCATTCTGGGCGGGAACCCCTTTTGGTGTTTTAAGCGTTAAACTTTAGCTATTGAAAAATAGCAGATCCACAAGCTCATAGCGCGCCACTCGGTGGCGCGCTATGAACTTGTGGATCTGCTATTTTTGAAAAAGTCGTTAAAATGTGCCTCAAATCTTTCCGAAAATTGTCATGATTTAAAAAACTTTTTTTTTTTTTTTTTTCGACGTCAGGCCTGAAGGTATTAAGGGGCCGGGGATGGGGGCTTTCGAGAGAGAAAACCCCATGCATTTATACAGTCACACTGCACACAATGGGAAGAGTTCTCTTGAGTGTCATTGTGTGGAAAGAGAGGGTATAGGTATAGGCTTACCCTCATCCGAGCAGCCAGTTCATCCCACTTGAGCCCATATTCTGACGGGGGGGGGACGACAAACCGCTGAAAATAGCGATCTACAAGCTTACAGTGGCGCACCAGGTAATTTACAAGATGAACCCATCATAGGTCTATTATGGGCAGTGTTAAGCAGCTTATGATTGAGCACGTTCTTTTCTTTGGGACAAGTTGCCCTATTATTTTCCTTGTGATTGTGTATTCAGTATGGGAGTTAAGCCAAGCTCTTGACGCGTGCGTCGCTGTGCCGTACACTGTACAGCAGTGGTTTCACAAACTGTGCAGCCGTTTGCCCGGGGACCCAAACTAGTGAAAATACGGTAACAGATGTACAAGCTCACAACGAAGCGCAAGCTTGTAAGATCTGCAATTTTAATTACCTCTAAAATGTATTTATGGAAATTCTTCTTCTTCTTCTTCCACTCTCATTTGGGAAACAGTACTCTGTCTGTGTATTCAGTCAGCATAGTATACCGAGTGAAGCCCCGAAGCTTTGAAGCGTCGCTGCACTCGGTACGGTATATCTCTGGAGCCGTTTGCTCACGTATCCTGTCTTATAGGAGCGAGAGTGTTCTTTACAGAGAGCTCAGCAGGGATCTCAGCAGAGGAACCATCAGAGATGCTGTCTGTCTTGTCCTCTCTCCCCGGACGTGATCCAGCCTATAGGCATACTCCCGGCGGCCTTGAAGAACACTAAGACAGGCGACACTGCGCATTTCTTTTGCCTGTGCAGGTAGACGAACCAAAGTGACGACAAATTAACATATCAATGCCTCCTGCCATAGGGGGGCTCACTTTGGGTTCACTTTGTGTTTTAGCGTGTGTGAAGGGTGTCACAGGGGAGGAGATGAGAGACGCCAGCGTCCTATAGATTATATGTACTGTGCCGTCGTCTTTCAAGTGTAAATAAACAGGAGGAACATACATGCGTCTGCAGTATATGCCGAGGGGCATATTATTATCTATCTACTCAAGGCAAGGTCTCGTGTTTGGTGCAGCCCGATCCGTCGACGCTGCAGTTGGCTCACGTTTTAGCTCTTTGACCGAAACACATCTGACTGCGTTTGAGTAGACGTCCTTCTCGAATTTAATATTTCCTTTATGTCAAATGCAGAAAGCAATCTCACAATATTCCAAAAGAACAGTGGTTCCCAAAAGGGGGACTGTGCATTAATTTAAAGTCTACACAATTAGATAATGTAGAATAATTGTTATTGTGATCGCCTGTGGTACAAATATCAATAAAGCATGTAATTGTGGACAGAATATTAGACAACGACACAACAGGTTGTGTATCTGAGAGGCTAAATCTCATCAGATGGTGGTCCGTGGCTCAAATGCCCAATTATTAATGGACCTTGATATGAAGAAGGTTGAAAACCACTGCAGTAGACCTAAACATCCATGTTGACATGGCTTATGAGAACCAATTACCAAGTCTACAGACCCAGTCAGTCACACTGCTTCTGCTTAACATTATACAAGTTACCAGACGGGTTAAACGTGTTAAAATAAGGGGGCGCGTGAATGCAACAGAGCCTTATACAGTACCTTCGCTCTTTTTCATGCAGAATATTATTATAGTCAGACGGTGGTGGAACCTGGATCATTAGAGCGACCTATGTGCAGAGTTATATGGACGGTAACTCCATTTATGCTGTCAGGCCTTCGAGCGTCCATGCTTAGCTGATTAATTCCTGAGAATAGCAGAGAGAGAGAGAGAGAGAGAGAGAGAGAGAGACAGAGACACACACACACACACAGACTGTGTGGAGATGGAGAGAGACAGAGCAACTTGACATTTTGATTAAGGCGCCCACAAATTTCCTCGGCGGGTGTCGAAACGTCCCCTCAATATTTCCCCGGTGGACGGCTTGAGGTTACAAGGGACGGACGGGGATGTTCTCTGGCCTCCCAACTCCATGGCGTCGGCGCATTGATCGGCCGCGAGATTACACATCAGCTGTGGCGGTGTAGTTTATGGCACGACGACACCCATAAATTATGGAGCAGCCAAGCTGCACCTTGGAGGCGCGTGGCCCAATCGTAGGGAGTCAATGTACGGTTTAAAAACTCCTGCAAAGGTCAATGATATTTCAACACTGTAAATATCAAACTGAATGGAGACATTCAAGATGGGATTCACGTCCTCCATTTCCTGTTTCCACGCGGCTCCATCTTTCCTCCACAATACCATTTTAACCCATTAAGACCTGAGGCCGATTCTACAAAATGTCTTCCGAATCCTAACTGTTTTCTGGAAAACCTACGTTTGGGTATACTCAAACTTAGTCATGTCTAAATTAATATGTATTTGGCTGCGGACCCCCATCTGATAATATTTCCTTCCATGCAGGGACCCCCAGAAGCAAAGATTTGAATTAAAGATGTTCGCTTTAAAAAATATATATGTAGGCCAAATCAAAGATCTGCGCCAAAGATTTTCCAAAAATGGCAGATCTACAAGCTCGCAGCTCGTATATCTGCTTTTTTTTTTTTTATATCCAAGTATAACATAATGGTTAAAATGACAGATGCTTTCACGGTCTAAATGGATTAATAGCATTCGGCGCTAACTGAATGTATTTATATCCATTATGTATGGACAAACAATTTCCACCCTATTAGGGGCCCTGAATGAGTCACTAAAGCATGCTAGCAGAGAGATGGAGAATGGGAACACGGACGAGACCCCACAATGTCACCATGGGACCCCGTGGGACCCAAATAGGCAATTATTATGTTCAACAAATTTTGTTTGTCGTGTTTACTGACCAAACCGGCTTCGGTCGTACGGACTGAATGTGAATGGTTTCCACCTAACAGTGGAGCTTTCTTTGCCTTCTCTTTCTTTGCTCTGCTCGTTGCCTGACCTGTTGGCATGCCTTCCCCAAAACGGAGACACAACCCATTAAAACTGGAGGACGATTCTGAAGGGAAATGGCTTCTGGATAACAGTTTTCTCAAAAAATGTATGAATCGGTGTTGATTTCGTCGACTTAAAAAACTATGACGAAAAATGTTCGTCCACTACCTTTTTTTCACTGACTAAAACTAAATAGAAAGGTAAATGAAAACTAAGCTATGATGACTAAAACTAAGACTGAATATATTGACAAATACAAACTAGACTTAAATATTATGAATTGTATAGTGGACAAGAGATCCAGTATGTCATTTTACACGTGGTTGCATGCTGAAAATAGCAGATCGGATCTGTGTAAAATCAGTCATTGCGACGGCATCAAGGCCAGACAAAATACATTTTAGTCGACTAAATCAACTGTAGATTTAGCAGACTAAAATCTTGTGATATTTAGTCGACTAAAACTAGACTAAGACTAAAACATTACAGGGGACTAAAATATGACTAAAACAAAATCAAGTTTTATTCCAAAGACTATGACTAAACTAAAATAGAAATTTGCTGCCAAAAACACTGGCATAAATACGTTTTCTCAAAAATGTATGTTGCTGTCAGTGGTTGTAAAACTTTGTTGTTGTTGTGAGCTTGTAGATCAGCTATTTGAACTATTTTAAAATGTTTTTGTAAATAGTAAAAAAAAAAATGGCTTAGAAAAAAAAGGGTTAAGGGGTGGCGCAAGACAAAGACAAAGCCAACTCGAGTTGTGACAAATCATGACAACAAACACAACACATAAAGGGGACACAGACAGATGGGTGGAACGGCTATTCTGTCACGGGTACAACTTCCATCGTTATACCGACTCGGTGCTCTACAGCCGGGCACCGGTAAATGGTAAATGGTAAATTGTGCATTTATATAGCGCCTTTATCCAAGGCGCTTTACATAGATTGTGCATTACATTCACCCATTCACAGTTTTCACACACACACATTCATACACCGATTGCGGCGGAAGCCATGCAAGGCACCAACCAGCACATCGGGAGCAATTTGGGGTTCAGTGTCTTGCCCAAGGACACTTCGACATGTAGACAGGAGGAGCCGGGATTCGAACCGCCAACCCATGGATCATTGGACGACCTGCTCTACCTCCTGAGCCACAGTCGCACCGGTCTAGATCTATATAATGGCACGGATGCTTTCCCGGTTTTAATGGGGCAAATATGATTGAAATAATGACCTAATCTGCACGGTGCGCGTTCTGATCCCCATGATGCACGTGATGTGTGATGATCGCTGGGAGTTTGTTCTGCCAGTCAGGGTGTAAATGTGACTGTCAAATGTGCTGTTAAGCACACACCAAAGCACTCCAATTTAGACCTACACTGCTGTAACGTCTATTGAGCCAGACGTATGGAGGTAATCAAGATTTTTTTATTTTTTGTCACAGATGTTGAGCGTGCGGTCGAGTAATAGACTGCACTACTATAACCCATTCTGACCTGAGATCAGATTCTAAAAATGTCTTCTACATCCTGACAGTTTTCTGAAAAAGCTATGTTTCTATGTCAGTCGTTCTTCGATTTTTCAAAAAATAGCAGACCTACAAGCTCGTAGCGCGCCACCGAGTGGCGCGCTACGAGCTTGTAGATCTGCTATTTTTCAATAGCTAAAGCATAACATAATGCTAACACCAAAAGGGGTTCCCGCCCAAAATGGGATAAACCATGAAGTGTCAGTTGAAGGTAGTTACGTTAACCGTCTCCTTGATTCACAGCGGGAGACAACTCTGCGTGATTTATTCGCTGTCAGCGCCAGCTTTGAACGTTCACCGTCACATCTGCGATGAAGGAGAAAGGAGGGGGAGGGGGGGGGGGGGGTGTGTACTGTATATGTAGGCCTAGTAGTGTATGTGTTGTAGGAAGGAGGAGGAGGGGAAGGGTATAGCTTGAAGCTGGGGTGCGTGCGAGTGAGGCAGCTAGGCTGGCTGAGCGACATGATATGCAATAAAACGGACACTAGCCAAGGACTGTCTAAAGAGGACGAGACAAGAAGACCGTACGGGCGACGCCATGTTGCTCCATGGTGCTCCATGGAAGGAAAGAAACATGCGCAATGGGCTATATGCAGCCAACACTTCCGCGTTCAGCTTCCTTGGTCTCAACTGCGCATGTTTCTTTCCTTCCATGGAGCACCGTGGAGCAACATGGCGTCGCCCGTACGGTCTTCGCGTCTCGTGCTCTTTAGACAGTCCTTGACACTAGCCAGGAAATGAAACTGCAAACGACGGGGGGGTCGAACGCCGCCACAATGACACTTCCTGTTTACCCGTAATCCTCCGGCGGGGACATAACCCCGAAGTGTGTCGGAGGGCCTTCCACCAGCACCATGCCCTGCTCCCCCCTTAAGCCCCCCATGTGCCCTGTGAGCATGAGCCCCTGGCTCTCTCTCCTCTCGGCTCTCCTCCGTCTAAAATCTAAATCATCTGACAGACTCGCTCGGCAGAGTATATCTCGCCGCCTTACGGGGGGGGGGGGGGGGGGGGATTTTTGGTCCTGGAGGGAGCCGGGAGAGAAGCGGCGTACATAAGTGGATCACACCGAGACATCGTCGCCCAGAGTCGAGCCATTTCAGTGGCAGCTCTCCCCCTTGACAGATGGGGTAGTGGTAGCGCTGTGGTTACCATAGCCTAGAGTTTAAGAAAACCCAAGCTGCTTATACTGAGGGAACTGAGATGAATGCGTGTGAGTGTGAGTGTGAGTGTGAGTGTGTGTGTGTGTGTGTGTATGGGGGGGGGGGGGGGGTCGTGGAAGAAAGAGAGCGAAACAAAGACACGTACGGTTTATAGTCGCCACGACTGATTTCCGCCGCTCGGAATCCCATAAATAAACGACCTGCAGTCCAGACTAAAATTGGCCTCGAAAGTTTTTTTGAGAAGTTACAAGCGGATGATCTCCGATGTACAGTCAAACATCTGTACATGTGTGGATGTGTATGTGTGATATTTATTATTGCTGTAAATGTTGTACGTACTTTCTCTCTGACTTAAAGAGTATCACAGATATTTGTTTTAATTATATTTTTATGGGTTCTTTTTTGGTGCAACCGCTCCAATAGACAGCTATGTGTGTGGCTGTGTCCCTTGGTCTGTCCCTGTGTCCCTGGCTGTGTCCGAGCACGAAAATAGCGTTTGTTCACCACCAAGTGTCACTGTTTGTACAGTACAGTACAGTACAGTACAGTACAGTACAGTACAGTACAGTACAGTACAGTACAGTACAGTACAGTACAGTACAACTCACTTCAGACAGGTCTGATTTTTATTATACTTTATGGGGTATCATGGATGCATTACTGGCTGTTCTGTAGCCATATTGATATGTATGCTGTAGCTTTGAAGTGTAATTTTATATCTGTGGCTGCCTCTTGGCCAGTTCCCACTGTAATCAATGTGTTACTGGTTAGATAAAAGGTAAAAAAAATATCACACTGTGTGAAGTAAGTGGTGCAACTCCGTGTGGGGGTCCCCGGAACTTCCAGACCCGCAGGAACGCACCCAGGGTGCCGGCCTGGTTCCGGCGAGCCGCCCCGTGTCCGAAAAGGTCGAGAAATGACAGTTACCGTGTGGGTGTCCCCAGGGGGTCCCTCTACTCCTACTGTACTGTACTGATACAACTGAAATCATCATATATACAGTTAATATGTATGTGTGTGTTAGGCTGCACAACAGTGACACTTGGTTTTGAAAACCAACAAAAACAAAAAACAAAATGCTATTTTCGTGCTCAGACCCAGCCAGGCAGCCACACACAAAGCTACTGAAGTGTAGCTAATGAAGTGGTTGCACCACTTAAAAAAACATACTATCAAAATGTATACTTAAAGTACCAAAAATAGAAAGTAGCCTATACTAACTCACTATGCACAATTATGCCAATTAAAGTTTTCAAATGTATACAAATATTTTTAAAATAGCAGATCTACAAGCTCACAATGCCTCACATTGTGACGCATTGTGAGCTTGTAGATCGGCCATTTTCAATTTCAAATGGCCGGGATGTATATAGGACTGAAGAGTTTTAAGTAACTAAAGTGTTCAAATAAATGTAGTGGAGTAAAAGTACAATAATTACTCATGTACAGTACATAAGTTTAAATGTACTTTGTACTTTCCACCACTCTGTATATACTGTAGCTTGATGGCTGGATATTTTGGGCAAGTGACGCCGCAGTTCGAGGGAGCAGACGAGACGTGAGCCACACTAGGCTGTTGTTGCTCTGCTGAGGTATAGGTGACATTATAACACCCGGTAAATCATCCTATAATAATGGAAGTATCTACAATGATAACAGAAATGCTATAAATACTGCGACATATTACGCCCAACTCCTGGGAATACCTCGGTTCAGGCTCGGAACTGCATGGTTTCTTTAACGGAAGGTCTGAAACAAAGTCTGACCTGCTGCTGAGCGTGCATTATTGTTCCGAGGTGTTGTTTACGAGCAAACAAGGGGATGATAAATGGAGAGATGCGTTATGAAACAACGTTCACTGTGAACTTTTCCCCCTTCCATTTCCTGTAACTGCTGTACTGTAGGACTAAGTAGCTGTGCTCGCAGGGTCAGATGGAACGTTATTGCTGTGTCCGCTACCGCCAGCGGTGAAACAACGCACCAGCATCACCATCGATGTGTGCAATCTCCACTCACTCCACCCCACTTTTAGAAACTTTTTTAACAATACAGTTGAATGCTGTATCGGTATAAAACACAAATCACATCTTCCTGTAAGGCATAGAGACATTATTATACAGACATTGAGACAAAACATAAGTTAAAAACAGTTACATATTGAGGTAGGGAGGTTCAAAAGCAGGTTATTAAATTGACCATAAGATATTGGGGTATTAATTTTCAATGTTTGTTGTAAAGTGTTCCATGTGGTGGGGGCATCGAAACAAAAAGCTGATTTTTCTAGTTCAGATTGTACGGATGGGACCTCTAGTTTAAGCCATTCACTTGAACGGGTCTGGCGAGTATTTATTTTCCATTTTAACAGTAACGTGATGTATGATGGTAGCTTTCCATCAATGGCTTATGCACCTGATATATCGCAGGTGCTTTGATATAGTAACGAGTCCAAAGTCCAAACGGGATTGGTTTTGATTCCAGCTGGAGACCTGGGTTGTCCTCATCTCCCTCCCTCCCTTGTCTCTATCAAAATAAAGAAAGAAAAAAAAGAAAGCACTGCCCAAAGATATATGCATATTAAAAAAAGAATCTGTGGCTTGTGGAGCTCAGCTGGCCCCAGAAGGGGGTTTTTGTGGGTCAGACATGGAGCGCCAGGGCTGGTTTCAGTGTGTGTGTGTGTGTGTGTGTGTGTGTGTGTGGTTAGGGGGAATGGAGCAGACTGCTGCCCTTAGCCTCTGCTACATGTTGGTTCTGCCATGGCTGCAAGGAGACCCTGCTGGTGGAGGTCACTGGTCAGTGCACTGTCGGCCAGGCTGACATCACATGACCTCCTGCATGACCGGCTGACTCACTGGTCCCTCGATGGTCTCCTCTACGAGAGCCCATGATTTATGAGTGTGTTGTGTGTGTGTGTTGTTGCCCTCTGTGGTGCTTTATTCACATCGTAACACGGCTATGTAAACATGCTCAGTGTGCTGTGCGCGCACATGTATGCACAACACAAACATACTATTACTGTGTGTGGGCATGCACAGCAACTGTGTGTGCAGAATAAGTCACATACAGTATGTATCACACACACACACACACACACACACACACACACACACACACACACACACACACACACACACACACACACACACACACACACACACACACACACACACACACACACACACACACACACACACACACACACACACACACGTATACGAAAGCACCTGCATACGTACACATCTGCACGCACGCACGCACACACAGATTTTATTAACATCGATACAATCTTACACACACCGATATAGAAAACCACTTTATTACAACCTCCCTAGTGCATGGCGGGCGCACACGTGCGCACACACGCACACACAATTGACTGGCTTACATCAGCCTCTGCAGGAGGTGCTCATCTGCACCATGCATAATCACTGCGCCTGGCCTTGCATTACGCTCTGCATCAACGCAGACAGACAGACAGACACGGCGTGCCACGTCTGGCCAGCCGACAGGTGCGCGGGTCCCTCCCCCTCCCGCAGCACATGCATATGTATTAAGGAGACACAGAGCCCGGCACTCGGAGGCCATTTGCATAAGGGATGATGGGCACATAAAAAGCGACGTGATTTGAATTGCATGGGGAACGTGTGAAGGTTGCGCACAATCCCCCTCGCGTGTCTCTCCCCTGTCTCGCTCTCTGCTCGCTCAGCCTATTGTGTGTGTGTGTGTGTGTGTGTGTGTGTGTGTGTGTGTGTGTGTGTGTGTGTGTGTGTGTGTGTGTGTGTGTCTCTCTTTCTCTCTGTCTCTGTCCTCTCACTCCTCTGCATCTGTTTGTTTTGTTAACAGTGGTGGAAATGACATGTACTTGGAAAGTACTGTAGGCCTACAATCACCTGATACCCTGATACGTGTTCATTCCATTGAATATAGGCTCATTGTCAAGGTTGTCATCCCATATCTTTGTGCCATTGTGAGCAAGTAGATCAGCTAAAAATAGCCAAAAGTGTCTGTTTTGAAATAATAATTGAAATCTACAAAGTAACTAAAGTTTTCAAATAATTGCAGTGCTCTCTCTCTCTCTCTCTCTCTCTCTCTCTCTCTCTCTCTCTCTCTCTCTCTCTCTCAGGGAACAGTCAGTAAATAAAGGATGCTTCACAGCGCTCGCCGTTTCCCTGCTGGGATTCATTCAAATTAAATGGAGGCTCAAGAAAGCCATGCCAGCTGCTGCCCTTCTCCAGCCCAGGGATATGAATGTTGTTTGAGCGTGAGGCGAGAACAATGCATTGTATCGTCGTCTGTCGGGTGGAAACTTCAAACGCCCCAAAACTGTTACCTTTTCCTGATTCAAGATTCAAATTCAAAAGCATCCAAAGCAGCAGATCGACGAACTAAAAACGTGTCACTTCGCGGCGCATTTCGAGCTTGCGGATCTGCCACTTTTAATGCTTTTGTGTGACGCTGTAGCGTGATAGGAGGACGCAAATTCACAAAAAAAACACCAACAGTTAAAATATGGACATAGAGGCTTCTATATATTAACCATGCATACAAGTGTTAAGGACTCTAAGCGTGTTTGTGTGAGTGGGAGCGTGCGTGCGTGCGTGCGTGCGTGCGTGCGTGCGTGCGTGCGTGCGTGCGCCTCCAAAAAGGAGGCAAAAAGGCTGACAAGATATTGTAGTGTCTCTCTGCTATAATTGGCAGCCGCCACATAATGGTGGAGACGCTGTTACTTATACCCATAGATAGATAGTGAGTGACATGTCTATTGTACCATGAAAAACACATGCCATGATGATTTTGTAAGTGTAACTCTACTGCACCTATACTATTTGTGTCCTTGTACATGTATGCATCTCCTTTGTGTGGACATAAATGATTAAAATGTGTGTGCGTGCGTGCGTGCGTGCGTGCGTGCGTGCGTTTGCATGCACT
Source organism: Electrona antarctica (assembly GCF_951216825.1). Taxonomy (NCBI): domain Eukaryota; kingdom Metazoa; phylum Chordata; class Actinopteri; order Myctophiformes; family Myctophidae; genus Electrona; species Electrona antarctica. The sequence goes on along the minus strand of NC_136804.1, from coordinate 34,558,514 downwards.
TGCTTGCGTGTGCACGCGTGCGAGTGCCTGTGTGTGTTGATTTCTGCAGTTATTGATTCTGTAACCGCAGGGCCTCATGCACCACGATCACACCCCATGGCTTTGCGCAAATAAAAAGCCCTCACTGACTATGACATATAATATCTACATCTCCCCACTGTGTGTGTGCACGCACGCACGCACACACGCAAGTACACACACACACACCATCAAGCAACTAATAATTTGCAAAAAAAATACTCACACAATGCACGGCGCCCTCAGACAAGTTCATGCTGACGATATGACTCACCTAATTAAAAGACACACTTGGCAAATGGAATGAAAAAAAAATGATAGAAATAATAGGCACAAATGAACAGACATGACTCGCCTCCTTGCCTCCATACAACATAACATCCCCCCCTCCCCTTTTTTTTTCCAAATAGCGTCTGAGAGAGTTTCAGTGGTGGGGTGTAATTATCCCCTCCGTTCTAGGTAGACATTAGTGAAGACATCTCGCCACTCTTGCAGGGATTCTATTAACCCATTTTGACCTGAGATCAGATTCTAAAAATGTCTTCTAAATCCTGACGGTTTTCTGAAAAACCCATGTTTCTATGTCAGTGGTTCTCAAACTATTTCATGACAAGGACCCCCAGAATTATATGTAATTGGCCGCCGACCCCCCCATCTGAAAATATGTTGTTCCAGAAGCAAGGATTTGAGTTAAATACGTTCGCTCTGAAATATTTATTCCAAATTTGCGCCACATTTTCACGATTTTTCAAAAATAGCAGACCTACAAGCTCGTAGCGCGCCACTCGGTGGCGCGCTATGAGCTTGTAGATCTGCTGTTTTTTTTTCAATAGCTAAAGCATAACATAATGCTAACACCAAAAGGGGTTCCCGCCCAAAATGGATTAAGACAGGTAATTAAAGGCGCACAAGAGAAAATTGGCTGAGGGAGACGCATATTGAAAAGAGCCTTGAATATGGCCAATAAATCTCCTGCCAGTCTGTCTGTCTTAAAGAAGACGCGTGTGCAATTCAGTATAGCCTCCTGCTTTGGCCCAAGCGAAAAAGAAGCATATGCTGACAGAGGGGAGACGGGGAGGGTGGCCAACGGTCGGCCATTTTGTGGGTGACCTACTTTCTGGTGTAATGAATCGATGGAACAGGAGGCGGTGGAGGGGAGTTCATGCCAGGACCCGACAATTTGGACTCACTGTGGCATCGCTCAGTCTACTTGTGGTACAGTACAGTACAGTACAGTACAGTACAGTACAGTACAGTACAGTACAGTACAGTACAGTACAGTACAGTACAGTACAGTACAGTACAGTACAGTACAGTACAGAGCTGTAGTCAAGGTTTTTTCAAACGGTATACCATAATTATTCCCTGCGTCAAATGTGCACGTATAAGCTATACACTCTCACTAGCCTGGATCCAGCCCACTCTCTGAGTGGACTGCGTCTCTTGGTCTGGTGTTGCACTGTGAACCTATCATTTCTTTGGTACAAAAATGTATTATCCAATGAGAATCGGTGGTGGGGGTGGGTCTAACAAACAACCAATCAGCGCCGAGTCCCGTTTTCAGCGTCATCACGCAGCGCAACACACAGAGGAAGGAGGGGAAAACAACACCAATGGCTACTGGTTGAGGGAAATTCTAATCCCCTCCCCCTTGAAATCGCTCAGACAGGAGACAATGTCAGACTGAAGCTTCAAGAAAGCTACAGTCTGATAATCAGGCTACACTCGCACATGGTCAATGGATGAATTATTCGCAGATGGTATGCAACCCTTTTCCCAAAACTTTGGCACGGCATACTACATATATAGCGTATAACAGTAGACTACACCACTGAGTACGGTACGGTACGGTACGATACAGTACAATAGTACAGTACCATGTACAGTACAGTGGTGCAACAGTTCATAGAGCTAATCAAGCTAATCCGAGAGGATGGCCATGGAGTTCAATTCAACTAAAAATTGCAAAGTATTATGCGAAGGATGATAGCAGTTTTCCTCACCGTTAATGCACGTGCACGATCTACAGTTAATATGAAACTCCTTGACATTATGTTATTGCACACTTAAAAAGGTTATCTTTGAAAAACAAAGAAGGGTCCCGCACACCGTCAGAAAACTTGCCAAAAATGTTGCTCTTTATTCAACGTTTCGGTCTATTCGACCTTCATCAGGACAGACAATACAGGACACAATAACCACCAAACATGTATAGACCACACCCCCAGTGAGAAGGTCATGGAGATGCAGGTCATTGAAAAAGGTAAAAGCACAAATATATAAAGGCAGTCCATCCATGTGCTTTTACCTTTTGTACTTTCGTGGCTTCTCTATAATATTGTATTCTCACTGTGTTTTTTCAAACTTTTGGGTCCACTAATATGACTTTTCTTGTTTTTTAGATATTGAAGACCTGGATGACTTACACTGTCATATGATCCTTTGTTCTTTAGTGATGCCCTGACCCTGATAAATTGTTGTATTTTTTGGGATTGCATACACCTTTTCTTTAGTTAGGATGGGTCTAATATGGTTTTGAGGGGAGTGTCTTAAGGGTTCTGGTTATCTGTGCAGCCAATGACCTGCATCTCCATGACCTTCTCACTAGGGGTGTGGTCTATAAATGTATATATATATATGGTCATGTGGTTTACATAGTTAGGCCTATGTTAAGTAGAAGATCTACAAGCTTGAAATGCGTGGCTTTGCACTGCATTTAGTGCTTGTACATCTGCTACTTTTGATCAAGCAGGGCGTTAGTTTATGAGGAAAATCTAGTTAAACAAGTTACAATATATGGAGATACGTGGTTTCTGCCGGACACCGGCGCTATTGTACAGTTACAGTAGTGCATTAACAGTGAAGTCATAGTACAGTACAGTTCTATAGTAAAGCATATTATTTACAGTACCATTACAGTAGAGTTATGGCACATACGGACAAAAAGGTAGAGGTTAGACGTGTTTGCGATGCGATCGATCTATGCCATAACCCCAAAAAATAGCAGGGCACGCCGCTTTGCAAACATAAAAAGGCTTCCATGAATGGGCTCGGTGCCCGTGTGGTGGTTCAGCTCTGCAGGGGATGTAAAAGCAAGTGACAGCTCATCTGAGCTGTGTTTTCTTTTTTGGGGTGGTGGTGGGGTGGGGTGGGGGGGGGGGGGGGGGGTTATGACTCATTGATCGGAAAGCAAAGTGAAAGTCTAACCTGTCTCTGTTCTTTGTGTCTATATGAAATGCCCTTGGATTCAACAACCACCCGTTTGGTTGACGCGGGCATTTGTAAAGTAGAAGTCCATTTCTGATCTATTGACGTTTGCTCTTTCAATAATAAAGCATGGTACATTTTAATACAGTATACAGCACAGTTAAAGTACAGTACAGCATACACATACAGTTATGGTATTGTAAAATACAGTGTAGTAGGCTACAGTTAACCCATTTTGACCTGAGATCAGATTCTAAAAAGGTCTTCTACATCCTGACAGTTTTCTGAAAAAGCTATGTTTCTATGTCAGTCGTTCTTCGATTTTTCAAAAATAGCAGACCTACAAGCTCGTAGCGCGCCACTCGGTGGCACGCTATGAGCTTGTAGATCTGCTATTTTTCAATAGCTAAAGCATAACATAATGCTAACACCAAAAGGGGCTCACGCCCAAAATGGGTTAAGGTACAGTACATCTACAGTATAGTACAGTACAATACCAGTGCAATACCAGTACAGTACAATTATAGTATAGAACAGTTAAAGTGCAGTAGGCCTACACTAGTACAAGTACAGTATCAAGACAATATGACTGGCCTCGTAAAAGCACAGTTTCTCACATAAACCCGTCCCATTTTCACCCGTCAGCTGGAACAACTGAGGCATTTATCATATTGTTGCTGTTGGGCAGGAAACCTATTTTCTCCATATTCTAACGTTTTGTTTTTTTAGAAAGATAATTCCGCCATATACTTGATCACACTACAGCGCCACACAAAAGCCTCGACAGTAGCAGATCTACAAGCTCAAAGAAATGCGTTGCGCTTGTAGATCTACTTGCCACGATTTGTTTCCACCTTAAAACATGATCATCAGGTATTATTATAATATAAGGAGGAAGAACGTTTTTCCAAAAAGTGTACAGTATTTGTTAAAATCATGCTTTTATGTGGACACGCCCACCAGTTCATTAAGTATGCCTGGTTTGCCTGCCGAGTGGTGATGGGTGGTGATCCACCTGAACTGAAGCCACACCCACAGCTGTAGTGGTATGATAAAGGGGGAGGGGTTAGGGGAGGGGCTGATAGTGTGATGTCACTATATTACGGTTTATTTAATTGGCCCCGTTTGACTGTCAAGGGTTCAGCCTCCAGGAAGAAACCCTAAATACAAAGTTAATACACCATTGCACATAAAACGACTCCAGGATGTCTAATGAAGTACTGTCACCTCATAGACACATGAAAAACAGTTGGCAACATTGTGGCACTCCATCTTTAAACTAAGACGTGTGAAATCTGACATTCTGCACAATTAGTACTTTCTACTTTTGGTACTTTTAGTACATTTTGACACCAATACGTGAGTAAGAGTATTTCTACATTACAGTATTGGTGCTTTTCCGTGACGTTTGTGTTCATTTATGATGAATTCCTGTTCTGTTCTTTGACTATATAGAAGTGTCTATGTGTACGTCTCTAAATGTTTTGATGAATTGAACATGGTGGACCCTCTTGTAAACAAGTGTAATGCTTCATTGGGTCGTCCACTCACAGTTAACAGCCTTTGTATTGAGTTTGTGCTTGAAATGTACTGTAATTCTGCAAACTGTTAATAAATATT
>NC_136804.1:34518669-34548669 GCF_951216825.1 Electrona antarctica | reverse complement strand
CAATAATTAATCAGATCAATCAAATTAATTAACCCATTCTGGGCGGGAAACCACTTTTGGTGTTGTAAGCGTTACGTTATACTTTAGCTATTGAAAAATAGCAGATCTGCAAGCTCGTAGCGCGCCACCGAGTGGCGCGCTACGAGCTTGTAGCTCTGCTATTTTTGAAAAGTCATGAAAATGTGGTGCAAATCTTTGAATATATATTTCAGAGCGAACATTTTTAACTAAAATATTTGCTTCTGGGGGGGTCCCTGGAACAACATATTTTGAGAGGGGGGTCCGTGGCCCAATAGAGATAATTCTGGGGGTCCTTGACATGAAAAAGGTTGATCACAACTGACATAGAAACGTGGGTTTTTCAGAAAACTATTAGGATTTAGAAGCCTTTTTTTTAATCAGTCCAAAATAGGTTAATTTGCACTGCTTCCCCTCAACACAGAAGATGGACATGGACGTGCCAGAGACCATAGACGGAGGTCTCCGTGGTCTCTGATCGATATCCTCGCGGGTTATTTGGCCATTTCCCTTCAGATTGCTAATGCATTGTCCATAAAACTAATGGCAGACATAATTGAATATTTAACGAAGAGAGATTTCAACGAATCTAGAAGACACAACGTATCAGCTAATCTATATTCACGGGGGTCAAACCGTGATTGCGAATGACGTCGTTGTTTAGGATAAATGACAGAATGACAGCGCAACACTGTCCTTTAGATCAGGGGTCTTCAGGGGGTTCGGGTTCCTAGAGGGTCCTCAGAGTTACTGCAAGGGGGCCGCCAAATATTTGTGTGAACTACTTATTGAGGGTTTAAACCTCAAGAGTATATGTGACTAAATTTGACTGAGGGACTGCCATTGGATTTTTTTTAATTTTCGTTTTTTCATTTCATATGAAAGCAGGGAATCATAGCTTCAAATGGATTGACTCCTATTGGTTGTTCAGTTTGACCCACCAGTTTTGGAGATATGTCTTATAGAGTAATGTCTTGCAGAAAACAACGAGTTGAGAAAACAGGCTTGAAAGGTTCACTTCTGTGGTCTCTAACATTACACCTAGCTACATGTTTGTGCATTTATCTCATATTATATGTCGATTTCAGCTCTGACACTTATTTCAGACATGCTCTAGTATGTGAAGAGTCTGCCTGTGCTATTAACTCGTTTTTGGAAAAAAAAGAAAAAAAAAACTTTTTCTCCTCTGGTGAAATGCTGGAATGTGCGCGATGGCAGTCTCTCAGTCAAATCTGGTCACATATATGAATAGAGACAGCACCCGGAGGAAACCCTGAGGCGAAATGGACATAGTGGACGAATTTGGTATTGGAGCGCTGGGCCAAACACATGAACGCGCTGGTCGGTTGACTATCATTGCGCAAGTTCATGATGACACGTGAACGCTGAACGTGTGCAATCATAGTCAACGGCCAGCGTGTTCATTTGTTTGGCCCAATCAATCAATCCCAGAATGCACTCTGTTCCTACCCGGAAGGAGGAGTGAAATCGCCTCATGCGCTTTTGAGAAACTTAATGCAAGTGGATGGGAGGAGAAATCCGGTGCCGTCTCTATTCATATATACTCTAAGGCTTAAACACTATAGGCCCTCATTTATCAACGCGGATTTGGGTGTACACCCGGTGTACACCCATATTTGGGTGTACACCGCCTTGATAAAGGAGGGCCTATAAGTGGTGGTTTAAATGCCTGAAATAAACAAAACGGTTTAATGGTTAATGTGGTTAAACGCTAACGTGACATGGATGTGTTCCAGGTCTCAATGGATTAACAAAGGTTTAATCTGCAACACATTAATACAATGTAGTGTGTGTGTGGGGGGGGGCTTCATCTTTCTCTCAGCTAAGGGGTCCTTGGCCTGAAAAAACATTGAAGACCCTCGATTTAGATAGCACTAAACCACTTAAACGCTCTAGTGTAATGGACCTGAGTGCCACCCCCCATCTGCACAAAAATAGCAGACCTACAAGTTCATAGCGCGGCACCGAGTGCCGCGCTATGAGCTTGTAGATCTGCTATCTCTTTGCCAAAAGAAACCGATCTACAAACTCACAACATCACACCGTATGAGGTTGTAGATCAGCTATTTTCCAACAAAGTATAACATACTGCAGTGGCGTATCCAGGAATTACGTTTTGGGCAGGCAAGATCATGTGTTAATTGTCGTCTCCCCGCGCACAATCGTAGCACTAAAGGTTTTCAAAGAGATATACCTGCCAGACGAGTAGTATACAAAGGCTGAAAGGCATGCATTTACATTCCAATGGGTGATTGAGGGTCGCGCTCTACCGCAACGGCCAATCAGCTGTCCATTAATAGTTCTCAGGTCTTGTTTTTGTCTTCTTTTTTTCTCATTGTATGGATTTTGGCCAGGCCAGATATGGATTTGGACAGGCGGACGCCTGCCCTCGCCTTATTGTAGATACGACTCTGACATACTGTAGGCCATGGCTTAACTGTTTTGTAATTATCATCTAAAATCTACAGAGAAAATGTCCAAAGTTTTCAAATAGCTGTAGTGGTGTTGAAAGGCTCAGGAAGTAGAGTGGCTGCTTGGCCAATCACATCATGAGCATCAAAGTCACATACCAGCCGCCTCAATAACAGGTGTTTCCCACGGGCGGGCGGTTTGCTGAACAGCTGAGGCCTCCATATGCACCACACTCTGTTATTTTTTTATTTATTTTTGTGGCTTTCGCCTTTATTTTATATTTTTTTATGGAGGGACAGACAGTAGGCTGACAGGAAATGGTGGAGAGAGATGGGGGGGGGGGGGGGGGGAGTGACATGCAGTAAAGGCTGTCGGGATCGGGAGTCGAACCCGCGGCACACTGCCAGACTGGATTACCAGCCAAGGTGCCTGGACCGCTGAGCCACGGCCCAGGCCCACACCCTGTTAGTATTGTATAACACGTAATGATAATATGCACTTCATATTTTATCAAAAGTAATAATATTGTCAAATAATATAAGAAAGGGGCAAACATTTTGAAAATAGCACATCTACATTCTATGTTTTAGAGATGTTTTTTTTTTATATTAATGTTATATGATCATTAATATCTTAGTGTCGGACCTAAGGTTGCATATAATTGTATGCAAAGAACAAGGTATATTTCAGTGCATTGAGTGCTGTGCCGTGCCGTTTTGTGTCGTGTTTTGTTAAGGCAGCCCAGAGCACAAGTATTCCATTATATTATACACACGACAACAAAGTTGAACTGAAGTGAACTGAACATCTCTTCAGTAGAAAATGCTCCAGAGAGTCCCCGGGAGCCTCTATTTTGGTCTATTTCTCTATGGATACATGTAAACACATTAGTTTGCTCTCTCAATAGTCGAGGAGGGAAAATATTCGGCTTCAAAGGCCGCTTCCAACAAAGACTACACGGCTGCTAGCTTTCTAGGAGCTAAATTACATATTCATTTGAACGCTGCCAGCGCGGTCCCCACTGCACGCCGTGCTACTCAATGCCAACGTGATTGGACCACCACAAAATAGGAAAAAAGTATAGCCTATACCTAAATTATAATATGTATACCTTTGATGACTGCCGAGAGAGAAAAATAAATGGCCATGATTCATACTGCTCAAATGATGAGGTATTTATTTGAGGCCAGACAGACAAACAGGCTCCTTTTTATTGGCAGGAGGTCAGAGTCAATTTGCAGCTCACCAGTGGTGGTTGAGTTGAAGGATACACTCCCGGTCAAATATGATACAACTACAAGAGAAAGTTGCAGTCACTTGAGTTGTCCTCGAGTTGAAGGATATACTCCCAGTCCAATATTATGTCTGTATCATCTCTCTTTTTTAATTCTTTATTTACCCAGGGAAGTAGCTGAGCGCAGGTGCTCATTTTCAGCAACGCCCTGCACATAGAGACAGACAGACACACACACACACATTAAAACCTGGGAGCTGATCAGTACAACCACAGTCTTTACTGTTGGCCACTAAGCAGCTCCAGGGGGAGCAGTTGGGGGTGCAGTGCCTTGCTCAAGGGCACTTCAGCGGTGTTGGGTGAGTGATGACAATCACCTCCCCACCCAGATTTGTCCTGCCCATCCGGGGAATCGAACCGGCAACCTTGCAGCAACAAGGGCGCTCCTCTAACCCTTAGGCCACCGCTGCCTGTGTCCCTTTATTCCTATATATGGAGTTCTGTGTCAGGCATGCCCAAATATGGAGTGTTGTGATGTCAGGCATGCCAAAATATGTGTAGTGTTGTGATGTCAGAACAGTCCAGCTCCATATATGGAGCTTAGGCAGAGGCCCTGTCCAGAGCCCGCCCGGGCGGTTCTGGACAACCGTGGGTCCGACCGACTCGACACCGGGCACTGCACTCCCTGTGGGGGTGTGGAACGTGTGTGTGAAGTCGGTGGGGCGACACCGGGCACTGCACTCCCTGTGGGGGTGTGGAACGTGTGTGTGAAGTCGGTGGGGCGACACCGGGCACTGCACTCCCTGTGGGGGTGTGGAACGTGTGTGTGAAGTCGGTGGGGCGACACCGGGCACTGCACTCCCTGTGGGGGTGTGGAACGTGTGTGTGAAGTCGGTGGGGCGAACGGTTTTGGAGTGGCGTGAATTACAGCTGTGCACACGTACATACAGAGACGTGGTGCATTCATATAGATAGATAATCAAAATCTACAAAGTAACTAGTATACTAACTAAAGTTTAAAAATAATTGTAGTGTAGTGCTCCTTCGCCTGGAAAGGAGTCAGCTGAGGTGGTTCGGGCATCTGGTTAGGATGCCTCTCGGGCGCCTCCCTAGGGAGGTCATCGACACACTTCGCACTGGGAGGAGACCCCGGGGAAGACCAAGGCGCAGTTGGAGGAAATACATTGACCAACTGGCCTTGGAACGTCTCGGAATCCCCCAGGAGGAAGTCACTAATGTTGCTCTGGAGAGGGAAGTCTGGAGCACTCTGGTGGAGCTGTTGCCCCTGCGACCCGACTACGGATAAGCGGTTGAAGATGGATGGATGGATGGATGTAGTGTAGAGTAAAAGTGCAACATTTGCCTCTGTGATGTAATGGAGTAGAAGTAAAAGTACTGCAAAGGGGAAATACTCCAGCAAAGTAGCTGAAATGATACCTCAAAATTTTACTAAAGTACAGTACATCAGATGTACTTAGTTTATTTACACCACTGCCAAAAAGGCAAATACTACTTTAATTTTGTAGTAAAGTACCTACTCAAAACTTGTGCAGTACTCAAGGTAATGTCTTTTGTTGCTGTCCACCAGTGCATCTCACCAGTGCCGATGCAAGGCCATACGCATAACCTACTGCATCTCACCAGTGCCGATGCAAGGCCATACGCATAACCTACAGCTTGTTGCTGTCCACCACTGCATCTCACCAGTGCCGATGCAAGGCCATACCATAGAGCCTCACTGGCCCCTTGGGCCATACGCATAACCTACAGCTGTTAACCTACTGCATCTCACCAGTGCCGATGCAAGGCCATACGCATAACCTACAGCTGTTTTTGATTAAATATCTTAATGCAGAAGCACAAGCGTTTGAAATCTTGTTTTTCTATATTTTACTTTTTTATTTACTATTATTTGTTTCGCAGTGGTCGAAAGTAAATACGTACATTATGTAGGCTACAAAAAAAAAAAAAAAGATTTGTACTTTATTTGAGTATGTCCACTTTCCAATACTTTTATTTCTACTCCCCTACATTTATTTGAAAACTAGTTACTATACGAATAGATCGGGTATTTTCAAAAGATTTGCATATATTTTAAAACGTTAAATCGGACATTCTGCATAATTGATTACTTTTACTTTTCGTACATTGTGATGCCAATAATGTATTGTATTACACTGTACTGTACAATGTAATACACTGCAACTTTCCAAGTTCATTTTAGTAAATTCCAGGTTTCTCATTCAGTGGGTTTGTCCACTTTCCTCTGAAAAATGAGGTATCACTACCACCCGACAGTTTTGGAACTGCTTAATTTATAGTCTCTGCCAGGCAGACCGGCTGGAAGGCAAAGATTCACACTTTGTGACGGGGCCATTTTGTAGGTGTATATTTGCTATTTTTGAGAAGCCAAAGTATAAACTAATGGTTAAAGTGGTTAAAGCTATTAACCACTATCTTTCTCTTTTCTATTTTTAATCTAAAATGCCACAGATGCTTTCCCCCATTGGCTATTTTCAGAGTATACCCCAGCATAACCAAACCTAAAATGACTTGTCTTTTAGTTCTGCTGGATCTCTTCTCCACCCTTTTAGCTCCTTGAATGCCAGTTACTATAGGGGGGGGCGATAAGTGGCCTGTGCCAGTGAATTTCACGAAATAAGCAAAGAAGAAGAGCCGTGTTATGGTATTTTGTGTTAATTGGCAATGTTCTGCTAAAGGTCACGGCTGTATTCTATAGCGATCGATCCAGTGATACGTTTAGCGGCAGCTCGAATTAATGTTTTATTTGGCTCCGAACATCATACCGTACTTTATCCCATTATGAGCCCTAAAAACCACTAAAGAACGCGTGCACGTGCGAGTGCACAGCGGATTTTCGATGACGGAACATATCGAAAATGGGGGTTAAATCTCGATGGGAAAAATGAATGGCCGATTTTTCAGTGGGTCCAGAAAACCACGCCCACTGCTATGCTCTATAGCAGGGGTTCTCAAGCCAAATTATTTTGAGGGTCCCCAGATAAGTATATATCTTTTTTTGTATTGTTTACATACAGCAGTACACACAGTACATGCTCTACAGGATTTCCACTATAGAAGGGGGGTTCACTTTGTTGCGTTTTCAACCTTCAATATCATGTTGGCCTCTAAAACGGAAGGCGCACCTCAGATATCTTTCTCTATAGACCGTCTAAACGGGGCCTCAGATATAGGGTTGAAGTGGTTAATAACTTGCCACAACAAATGGATTATTGTGGATTTGCTCCAACAACATTACACCCGAATCATAAACAGTTGTGAAAAAAGTTAATTCATTTAATTGGCATGTAATACTCCCTGTGTGAGCTCAGATTTGTGGGGTACATTTTAACATTTAATGATAGTTGAATTAATCCTCAACAGTCCTTTCGTGTTCCTTGGCTTTAATCAGTCGGAGTGAGCAGCTGGTCTCTCCGTTTGATCACAAGAACAGTGATCAAATCTAACAGTTAGTTAGTTGCGGCGAGAGTGAGGTCTAGCCAACACCAACTGGATCGCTGCCCTCCACAATTTTCTATCAAACAGGTTCAGGTTCTTGAGCTCTTCAGTGTTGTCAGCCAAGCTGTGGCGCCGCAGCACGTCTACATAGGTGGTACGCTTCTTTCCCCTCCTGGCTTTGCCCTGGGCTGAATCCCATACGGTCAATTTACTTGCCTCAAGTTCTGGTTGCCTGACGCAGTGCCCTGCCAGCTTCATCCTTCTCTCTCTGACTTGTCTGTGACCCATGGTAGGTCCCCATAGAGGTCCACATTTCTGTTGCGGTCCGTCCATATGACACCTAGTGCCATTAGTAGCATTCAAATGTCACAAAATATGTATTGTTCTCGCTAAATCTCTACCTGGAAGCCTATCGCAGAATTCTGCACTGGAGCTTAAGGGGAGACAAAAAAAGCTCCCTTTTGTGTGTAGGAGGCAGGTAATTGGGGTCTGAATGTCAGACCACAAGAGTGGAGAGGATGAGGGCATTATATAGTGGCCCCATTTAAATTACTCCTTACAAAATGTCAGAGATGTCTAGGTGGGATTTCACCCACCCAAAACATAGAGTACTGAGTGTCCACAGTGGTGGACAAAGTACTCAACCCCAGTGTGCATATATAGGCTAATAAAATAGCCGATATACAAGCTCACAACTCACTTTGTGACATGATGTGAGCTTGTAGATCGGGCAAGTAAAAGACGAGTATCAATACCCTATTGTAGAAATAGTACTATTACTCTACAAGCATTCCAAGTATTCCAAATTGACTTGAGTAAAACATATATAGTAGTATAGTAGTAAGTATAGTCTAGACGAATCTGCCGGTAAAAAAACAAAGCCCTGTGTGGATTAGTCTGGCCAAGGATTGGCTATTTTCAAATTGCCAAAGTATATTGGTCTGAAATAGTTTTGTAATAATAATCAAAATCTATAAAGTAACTAGTAACTACAGTTTTCAAATAATTATAGTGGAGTAAAAGTACAATATTTGACTATATGATATGTAGTGGAATAAAGTAAAAATATTGACAGTTATTCCAGTAAGTAAAGTTAAAATACCTCAATACCCAAATGTTACTTAACGGCAGTACTTCAATAAATGTACTTTACATAGTTACAACCACTGTGATTGGCATAGCTATTTTCCATATTTTCTTTTTTGCCCTGGCACCGAGTGCCGTGCTATGAGCTTGTAGATCTGCTAGTTTTGAAAAATCGTGAAAATGCGGCACAAATCTTTGAATATATATTCTTTCAGAGCGAACATTTTTAACTCAAATCTTTGCTTCTGGGGGGGGTCCCTGGAACAACATATTTTCAAATTGGCGTCGGCGGCCAATTACAGATAATTCTGGGGGTCCTTGACATGAAATATTGAGCACCACTGACACAGAAACAGAAGGTATTTCAGAAAACTGTCAGGATTTAGAAGACATATTTTTTAAATTTCGACGTTGGGTCTAAATGGGTTAATTGGCATGGAGAAGTGTGTTATCCCTGGTTTTGTGCCCACACACCTCCTCATGTTGGCACGCCAGCGATGGAGCAGTCACAGTCAAGTTGTGTCATCCATTGTTCACGCTGTGCTAAACAACGAGGACCCATCTGCAAAGGGGCGGCCTCCTTCAGGCCTGTATACGGAGAATTAGCCTCTCATAATGAAGCGGAGAAAGTAGAGAGCGAATAAAAACACCAAAAAACAAACAGAACAGAAGCATCTGAGTGCAGCGGGTGTCCACCCACCAGCCAGTACTTTGTTTTGCTGTTAACTTCAACCCTACGGGAAGCCTACTAATCGTGCTCTCTGCAAAAAGATTTATCATCAACAACAGAAGTGCTACATTCTCGATTTACGTAACACATATTCATCAGTGTGTCCTGGACCCAGACAATGTGTTTGCACTTTAACCAATTCAGGCCTGACATCGAAATGAAAAAAAATGTTTTCTAAATCATGACAATTTTCTGAAAGATTTGAGGCACATTTTAACGTTTTTTCAAAAATAGCAGACCTACAAGTTCATAGCGCGGCACTCGGTGCCGCGCTATGAGCTTGTAGATCTGCTATTTTTCAATAGCTAAATTATAACAATGTATGTAACCACCAAAAGGGGTTCCCGCTCAAAATGGGTTAACAAGCTTCCCCATCAGGTGATAAACAAGGGGAGGGGAAAAGAGATTAAAAAAAGGTGCTAATTTGGGAAACAATTAGAAGGCCCTTTCCCCTTCCCCTCCCAGTCCCAAGAGATATTGACAAGTGGGACAAATGAGAAACAAATGGAGTAGAGGCTGCAAACAGAGAAGCCTGCACGGCAATCGTTCACAATGGAAAACGGATGGAAGGTGATCAGGTGGTCGATGGCCACTGGCTGTGGAGACTCATGGTTTCTGGCCTAATTTTGGGAAAGTCCCGTCTTGCAGAAAATCCGGGTGGGGGTAGTAAATCAATAAACGTTCTCCCCCCCTGATAATAACTACAATGTTGCTGCTCAGCAAGCCACTTAACCAAATGGACCCTCGCGGCCCTATTCTGGGCATATCTTAAAGGAGAATTCCATGCTAGAAGGCTTTCTTAACTCTATTTGTAGTTGTTACGTCCCCACCAAAGAGGTCCAGGTGTTATTTTGTGCAAAAGCTCCTTATTGGCCATTTCCCCTACCATAATCCCTAAATGAAATGCATTGAATGGGAATTGAATGGGGCTATGGGGTGTTGTGCTGATTTGCTTATTTCCATTGATTGATTTATTGATTGATTGTTTGATTGAAATATTTATTAACAGTTTGCAGAATTACAGTACATTTCAAGCACAAACTCAATACAAAGGCTGTTAACTGTGAGTGGACGACCCAATTAAGCATTACACTTGTTTTCAAGAGGGTCCACCATGTTCAATTCATCAAAACATTTAGAGACGTACAAATAGACACTTCTATATATATAAAGAACAGAACAGGAATTCATCATAATGGAGGTAAAAAGGGAAAAGAAACATATACAGTGAGGGAAAAGGGGGTCTTCATAACTACTTATTTTGATGGAAATAAGTGAATTAGCACAACACCCCATATCCCCATTCAATTCCCATTCAATTCAATGCAATTCATTTAGGGCTTATGGTAGGGGAAATAGCCAATAAGGAGTTTTTGCACAAAAAAACACCTGGACCTCTTTGGTGGGGACGTAACAACTACAAAGAAAGGTAAGAAAGTTTTCTAGCATGGAATTCTCCTTTAATAGGTGAACATTTGGTAAAAATAGCAGACGTACATTCGTACAAGCTCACGATGCAGCATTCTGCAACGTGCTGTCAGCTTGTGGATCGGCTATTTTTGAACGAGTAGACCAAAAGCGGAAACCTGGGTGACCCCGGTCAACGAAATGAGCGTTGCACAATGGTACATGCGCCAAGAAAGTTCTGTCAGGGAACTCAGTGCAGTTGCTGCTGGCTTTGGGTCGGTCTCGGCTCCGTGCTTCTATTCTCAACCAATCACTCACTTCATAATAGAGCTCCCAATTTAACTGGAGAAGTTGCATTTCTCATTCCTTGCTTGCCGTTTGCTGCTGCCTATACTACTGTCTGTGCTGCTGCTTCAAAAACGGATTACATTATTGGATGTACATTTAGGTACCAGGGGATTCAGAGTCACTATTGGTAGGGAGATGTAACCTGCTTTCTCAGGGTACCTAACAGCAGATCAATAAAAAATATTGTACTGAAGGATATTGTTGATAGATGCACAATGTTTGTTGGTCACTTCGCTGCTGACGGGCGGAAAACTGTTCCTTTGTGGTTATTTTGTCATTGTGAAACTGGCCAGATCTGTGATCATTGTAAGCGTTGTTCTGTGTTGGTTCAGGCATGGTATTGACCGTGCTGCAGCACCTGCAGCCTGAACCGCCACAGAACAGACACTTTTTCCCTGAGTAGTGAGCGTCAGCGAAATGACAGAAACCCCATCGCACCACAGGACCAGAGGCACCGTTCATCATCAAGTCAATCCACAGAGAGACAGAGGGGACACTGTATAGTAATCCAGTCTTCAAGCGCTCCAGGCGAGGTTATTGTGTTTGTCGGTGCGTCTGTGTATTTTTTGACATTTTCAGATAACTCTCAAGTGCCCAACGGTGACATATTGACAGAGGATTGTCTTTGTGCAAAAGAAGAAAAACGGAGAGAAGAAAAAAAGCGTCAAAAGCAACTGTGAATTGGTCCCTCTTTCAATAATGTCGTTTTTGAGAGAGGACAATTGAATCTCGAAATGGCAATATGTGAAGTGTTCATCAGTGACTGATCTCACTCGAAATGGCGACATGGCCCATTTTCCTCAGTGAGATATCTGTGTAGAGCCTGTGTGGAGTTTAGATATCTGTGTAGAGCCTGTGTGGAGTTTAGATATCTGTGTAGAGCCTGTGTGGAGTTTAGATATCTGTGTAGAGCCTGTGTGGAGTTTTCGACGCACATCGAAACATGGAAACCTCATATGTCCAAAACTGTTGCTTTTCAGGATTCAAATGCAAGAGTACAATTTACAATTTAGGCATTTAGCAGACGCTCTTAATCCAGAGCGACTTACATTAGGCAAGAACAAAAGCATGGGAATACATCACATATATAAAATACATTTATCATGAAACATGCGTAAGCTAAGAACGTAACTAGAACATATCTATATACATATACATATACAACTAAGGGGGTAAGATAAGTGCTATGGGCCATGATGGAGTCTGAAAAGGTGGGTCTTCAGACTACGGCGGAAGATTGGGAGTGATGCTGCAGTTCTGATTGCAACGGGGAGTAGCAAAGATCTACATGCTCATAACGTGGCGCTTCGTGTCACGTTTCAAGCTTGCAGATCTGCTACTTTTGTGTGACGCTGTATGTACCGACAGCAACGATATAAAGTATTAAAGGACCACTTTTCAACCTAACTTCATATAATAGGTCCTCACTAATAATCATGATAAAATGGCACGATTTTTTTCTACTCAGTCTGTCTCATAGGAGGGCTGTGGGCAGTTTAGAAGCCGTCTTCCAGTGACATCATCATTAGGCAGATTATTTTTTAAACAAGATTTTTTTACAAAAATGTTTAGATTTTCATTGTCGTGAGAACGATGGCTTCCATTTTTGCATTGCAACTTTTCAGGACTAGAAAGCCTGCAGTTTTTATTAGCTTGTATTCCCCATCGATGATGTCACTGGAAGACGGTTTCTGAACTGCCCACAGCCCTCCTATGAGACACAGACCAAGTAGAAAAAAATTGCGCCATTTTTGTCATGATTATTAGTGAGGACCTATTATATGAAGATAGGTTGAAAAGTGGTGAAGTGGTCCTTTAAGCTTGGGCTTTTTTTTTAAATTATTATTAGAACATTGACAACAAATCAAATATAAAATAGGAATGAGTTAAAACAGGGAACAACAAGGGAATACGTGCATTCCAGTGCAGCACAGGAATTGAAGGACCCGGCGTCAAACAGAGCGTCCTTTCAGCTTTGATTTAAGAGAACTGGGAGTCGTAGCAGACCTGCAGTGTTCGGAGTACTGTTCCAGATACATTTTGCATTAAAAAAAGTTGTGAACGCTGCTTCTCCACGTTGTGACTCTGACTCTTGGGTTCAGCCCTGTCTGTCCCAGACGATCTGAGGGCTCTGGGCAGCTCATGGTGTAGCAGCACAATATCAGGAATGGATTTCGGCCCTAGAGAGACCCATTCAGTGTTATAGAGGCCAGTGTTTTTTTAAATCAATTATTTGACAGACAAGGAGGCCAGTGTAGAATTCTGAGAAGTGGAGCGATACTTTTCTTTGGTATTAGTAAGGACTCGAGCAGCAGTGTTCTGAACCAGGGGTCTTCAAAGGTTTTTTTTTCCAGACCAATGACCTTATAGCTGAGAGAGAGAGATGAAGTAGGGATGCCAACTACAAACTTTTTCATAGATTTCATAGATCGCTTCGTATCACTACATAAAGTGATAGCACTTTATGTAGACTTAGATAGTATTTTAAACAGACTTCTAGCTTGTTACGTAGACAGCACTAGAATTGCATTTTATGTAGTCATAGCAATTTATAGTACACATGTATAATATATAATATAGTATAGTATGTATAGTTTACATAGATACTCCACTGTTATGTTCTTAGTTTACGCATGATTCATGATAGCTACTTTTTATAAGTTTTTTATATGCTTTATATATGCTTGTTATTGCTTAATGTAAATCACTCTGGATTAAGAGCGTCTGCTAAATACCTAAATTGTAAATTGTATAATTGTTTGACAGAGTTATCATCAGTGTTGTGTAATATTGTGTTGAATTAATGTTTTTTCGAGGCCTGTAAAAAAAGAGATTAATGCATGGGCTATTTTTTCAAATGCTGCTGAGACAGAAGTCCCTATAATCTTGATATATTCTTGAGGTGATCGTACGCTGGCTATGTACAATAATTGATTTAATGTGGCTGTTGAAATTCAGTTCATAGTCCATGACTGCAACAAGATGCATGGCTGTGTTTTTGTTTTAACATTACCCATTGATGCCGAGCACTGAAGCAGAGTTCTTTGATTTACTTCACTACTGATTTTCTATTTGCTCGGTCAGCATGAGAACTCAAACCACCAACCGGTGTATCTCTGTCTCGTGTCGTCGGCATTCCGCCCACCACTCAAGGCAGTTAAGACGCAGCGGCTTTAACCCAGCCATTAAATACGCCTCCGCTGCTCATGTATCATCCGTTAACTCTAAACATATATATATATATATAGGCTACGTTTATGTTAGGCACACACGTGGGGCCATCATCATGGCAAGCATTTCATTTCACGGACATAATGGAGAGAGAACACAGGAAAGGTTTTATGTGACACATATTTAATGCATGCGCGATAAAAGTGTGTGTGTGTGTGTGTATGTGTGTGTGTGTGTGTGTGTGTGTGTGTGTGTGTGTGTGTGTGTGCATAATTATTAAATGGAAGCATGGTTGATACAATATCGTCTAGGGAGGAGATCAGCAGTTGACATATCTCCTAAGTGCATAAGACAGCTAAAGCGAGTGTACGAATGGGGTCCAGTCAAGCCGCGCCATACGCCCACTTTATTCAGAACGGATCACTCATCCACAGTCCATATACATCACTGGACATATCGTAGCAAAGAATGTCTTACTTGTATAGTATAGCAGGTCCTATAGGTCGGACATTGAACATTTGATATTATCTCACGTTTTGAGAGGAGCTATTAGCCCCGTCCAACGTATGGCTTTCGGACATTGCGTCATACTAGAGCGGTGCCTGTTGGGAGCCTCTACTGTGGTGCTCGTTGGGCACTGGCCTACTTGGAACGATGCAAGTCGGAGTAGGGCTGGACTGGATGCTAGGGCTGGGGCGGTATGGGATTTGTGTTACCGCGGTAATCATCCTGCCCCTTACCGTCGGTATGGAGGTAGTTACCGCCGGCTCCATAGATATATGGACCATGGCCAGGGCATGCCCAAATATGGAGTGTTGTGATGTCAGAACAAGCCAGCTTCATATTATGGACCCTGTACTGGGCAAGGCATGCCCAAATATGGAGTGTTGTGATGTCAGAACAGGCCAGCTCCATATATGGAGTGTATGGACCATGGGCAGAGGCCCTGTCCAGATGTCAGAACAGGCCAGCTTATGGAGTTACTGTATGTGTCAGGCATGCCCAAATATGGAGTGCTGTGATGTCAGAACAGGCCAGCTCCATATATGGACGTGGGCAGGGGCTCTGTCCAGAGCCCGGGCAGAGGTATTTTTGTGGCGGTTCTGGACAACCATGGGTCCGACCGACTCGACACCGGGCACCCCTGTGGTGGTGTGGAACGCGTGTCTCACACACACACACACACACACACACACACACACACACACACACACACACACACACACACACACACACACACACACACACACACACACACACACACACACACACACACACACACACACACACACACACACACACACACACACACACACACACACACACACACACACACACACACACACATTTATAGTTAGATATATGGTAGTTAGATGGCAGACAAGTCTATGGATCTTTAATGACAGCAATAAAACAGCAGCACATATGACATCATGTGACATGACATCAGTGAGACCCTGCATCACGACTCAATCAACAATTCATGTAAATAAATAATGCAATATTATTCTAAATATAAATGGACTTATGGATGTAACCCAGGTTAAAATAAAGGCATTTGTATATTCCGGCCTCAGGTCTCAATGGTGTTAAAACATGCCGCACTACGGGGGTTTATAAGCAAAAATACGATGTCAATAACGCACAACATAGTATGGGCTATCAGTCACATCGTTGTGGCGTGTCGGGCCGTCACTTCGTCGGGGTCCTCCTGAAAGTGGTTGCACACTGGACGCGTTTTTCGGAAAACCGACGGAAAAACGCTGCTAAAAATCAGAAAACGCGTCCAGTGTGCAGGGACCTTTATTCTTAAGGCCTATTCATAGTCTGGATTTTCGGTGGTGAGGTGACCACCGCTCCGGTGAGTAAAAACAGAGAGAAGGGCTGGAGCGGTGGCTTGCTCTTCACCGCGGCTTGTGACGTCATGTTGTAGTTCGGTGGTCACCTAACCACCGAAAATCCAGACTATGTATGAGCCTTTAGGCCCTTTAACCACGCTGTAAAAGCTGCCTAGTCATAGCTGACAACTCTGCAGGTCGGTAATGGAGAGGTCGACATCGCTCTGTGTGTGGAGGACCTGTCTAATTATATCCAACAATCACTATTGATGTTTGTCGAGACCCTGTGACAGCGCCACTCCCCCTAATGAATGGGACACACCACTACCACACCGGCTGTCACAGGCATGATCACTAGAAGCACCTCGGGCATCAGTGGGGTAAAGTAACTAAGTACATTTACTCAAGTACATATTATACGTTTGAAAAGATGTGAAATGGGACATTCTGCATAATGAGTGCTTTCAGTCTCACACACACGCACACACGCACGCACGCACGCACGCATGATACATACCACACATACCATACATACATAATTACATTTAACCCATTTAGGCCTGACGTCGAAATTTAAAAAAATCCTAAATTCTAAATCCTGACAGTTTTCTGAAATACCTCATGTTTCTGTATTAGTGGTGCTCAATATTTCATGCCAAGAACCCCAAAAAATATATGTATTTGGCCGCCGACCCCCCCCCCCCCCCCCATCTGAAAATATGTTGTTTCAAGGACCTCCCAGAAGCAAAGATTTGAGTTTAAAACGTTCGCTCTGAAAGAATATATATTCAAAGATTTGAGTTTAAAACGTTCGCTCTGAAAGAATATAGTTTCAAATTTTTGTGCCACATTTCCACGATTTTTTCAAAAATAGCAGACCTACAAGCTCATAGCGCGCCATGAGCTTGTAGATCTGCTATTTTTCAATAGCTAAAGTATAACAATGCTTTAAAACACCAAAAGGGGTTCCCGCCCAAAATGGGTTAACATTTTTAATACCAATACTTTTTACTCAAGTCAATTTAGAATTCCAGACTTTTACTTAGTAAGTATTTCTACATTACAGTAGCCGATTAAAAAAAAAGTGAGTACTTTTTCCACCACTGCTGGTCATCCAGTTAGATCCGGATGAATTCTGCTGACCGACTGCAGATTCTCAAAACATGACCATCACCCATTTCATATCAAGTGTGTAAATCATTAAAATCACTCATAAATTAGGAATCACATGCCTGTACAATCACATGCCTCTTGATTACACTCCATCATTTGTGACTAAATTTGACTGAGGGACTGCCATTGGATTTTTTTGAATTTTCGTTTTTTCACGTCATATGAAAGCAGGGAATCATAGCTTCAAATTGACATATTGGTTGTTTGACCCACCAGTTTTGGAGATATGGCTTATAGAGTAATGTCTTGCAGAAAAATGCGAGTTGAGAAAACCGGCTTGAAAGGTTCACTGCTGTGGTCTCTAACATTACACCTAGCTACATTTGGGCATTTATTTCATATATGTCGATTTCAGCTCTTATTTCAGACATGCTCTAGTATGTGAAGAGTCTGCCTGTGCTATTAACTCATTTTGGGAGAAAAAAAAGAAAAAAAAAAGGTTTTTCTCCTCTGGTGAAAAGCGGTAATTTGCGCGATGGCAGTCTCTCAGTCAAATCTGGTCACATTTGTTCTTTAACATGCTTTTTTCTCGCCTCCCTCTCTTTATACATAGCAATGTGTCAATGCAATTGCATTTTGTTAATTACGTTAAATCATAATTGAGACGATAATGGAGGCAGCGGGTCAGTGTCAGCTCCATTGTTGCAAAAATACAGTTATTTTTCCCGCTGGTGGATCTGCATAATGAGCTCGGCTGTATAATAAATAATATTCAGACAGTAGGCATTGTTCTGCCCGTCTAAAATCACAGTAATCGAAAATTCCTAGGCTTCATATCTCCGAGGTGCCGACTCCAAATTGCTGACGCGTTATTGTACTCTAGAGCCAGTTAAAATGAAGAGGAGAGGGGGGGAAAAGAAGAAAAGAAAAGATTTTTTTTTTAACTAGCTAGTTTCATAACAATACATCATTGTCCTCCGCTGTGGGTTATATAGTACAGCGGCTTATACCCCAATACAAGAGGTATTGTGCACTTTTTCAAAAAAGCATGAAACTTCTACCATAGTTAGATGATATCATGAGGTGTATTTTCAGATGTGGAGTCAAGTCAGATTTGACCCCTGAGGCCCGGTAGAGCATAATATGTGACCAATACCCATAACATCCTATATAAGGCAAAAAAGTCCAAATTTCATCATTCTTTAAGTAGCATGTGACATATGAAACTAGGGTGTTTGCATGATTCTGAATCCATTCCAAGCATTAGTTTTGCAAAAAAACACTCATTGGGCTTAAAACGGCCATGCCCACTTGCCCAAATGTGCTGGCATCATCAATTTGTGATGACGGCATTGGCCGTTTTTAGCCCAATGAGTGTTTTTTTGCAAAACTAATGCTTGGAATGGATTCAGCATCATGAAATCACCCTAGTTTCATATGTCACATGCTACTTAAAGAATGATGAAATTTGGACTTTTTTGCCTTATATAGGATGTTATGGGTATTGGTCACATATTATGCTCTACCGGGCCTCAGGGGTCAAATCTGACTTGACTCCACATCTGAAAATACACCTCATGGTATCATCTAACTATGGTAAAAGTTTCATGCTTTTTTGAAAAAGTGCACAATTTTTTGGTAATCCGCTGTACTAATATGGGAGCTTTTGTTGTGGAGACACACAGCGTACAATGGTGGATGGGGGTGCATTGATAAATTAAAGCAGTGGTTTTAATTTCATATCAAGGCCCGTTATTTATTTAGCATTTGAGCCACGGACCACCATTTGATGAGATTTAGCCCCTCAGACGAAAGACTTATGAATATGTTGTCGTCGTTGGATAAGATTTTGTCCATATGTGGTACCATATATAGGAGAGATATCCATCAAAATGACAATTCTTATACATTCTGTAGACTTCTTGTAAATTAACTATGATTTGGTTTCATTTCATACTCTCAAGAGTTAAAGATCTGCAAGGGTCCATTTGGTTACCAACTCACTCATCATTTAGCTGGGGACCACTGAATTAAAAAGCTGTGGCCATTGGCTACAACACACAGTACACTTGACATTACTGCCGACCATTTTTACTGTGGCTTGTTTGTTTGACTTCCAAGAAAGCCGTCGGATTCAGTAGAGCACAAACGTTCTCAAATGTTGTCATGGCCAGGTCACCCCAAAGATACGCCTGTGGCCCCCAGATAAGAGAAGGTTTTTACGTTTATAGTGAATCTGATCAACCATTTAAATATAAGGACCCCCCATTGATACCATTTTGATCTCTCTGACCCTGATCACTGTAGTGTCCTCAGTGTTAACACAATCAGTGACGGAAGTCCTTCAAAATAGGAGCTCTGGGGTGCCGGAAAGACATGGTCGCTTTTACTCTGAAACCCATGACCCGGAAACAATCCACTAAAAAAAGTTTACTTTACATATCTAGCTTACATTGCGATCGTTTTAGTTTATACGATATATGATCCAAAAAGCGTTCATATTTTGCGGGAGAGACGGATGAGGAGCAGAAATGAAGCGCTAAGACGTCCTCACACGTCGGCTGTACACGTCGATTGGGACCCCTAGGACGTGTGGTGATGTCCTATGTACGGAAACGGTTAATTGACTCCGAGAGTGTACAAATGGAACCAAATGGCTCCGTTTGGGTCCATTTGGCTCCATTTGTAGTGTACACTCTCTGAGTTACAGACTCAAAACGGTCCAATTGGCTCCTAGTACTTCTTCCTTTATCAACCATTTGGCTTGGGATCCCCTGGAACACCCTGGAGGAACCCTGAGGGGCTCCGGACCCCACTTTGAGAACCCCTGCAGTAGGGTATGCATGGAAATAAACATGCAGGGACATAAAACTGGCTTGAGTTGAGAGGTATTCCTATATGCTGTGAAGTTATTTGTTTTGTCACAAATATTGAGATTGATGCACAGATTGATTTGAAAAAGTTGGCTACAAAGAGTCTGTCGAGAATTGATTTACGAAAGGAAAGTCTGACATCCCTGACTTATTAACACAAACAAATAACTGAAATATTACCAAAGCTGTGAATAGACGATGACAACTGACACCTGCTATCAGATTCTAAAAATGTCTTCTACATCCTGAAAAAGCTACGTTTCTATGTCAGTCGTTCTTCGATTTTTCAAAAATAGCAGACCTACAAGCTCGTAGCGGCGCCACTCGGTGGCGCGCTATGAGCTTGTAGATCTGCTATTTTTAAATAGCTAAAGCATAACATAATGCTAACTAAAGTTCTCAACGGGCCGAAAAATCATGGCCCGGCCCGACCCTACCCTAACTGGGTCGACCCGAGGCTCGGCCCGACCCTAAAAATTACCGTAATGTTAAGCCCGAAGCCCGAAAAAAGCCCGACAGAAAAAAAAAGAGGAAAAAAAAGCAGCGCGATGCGTTGTGAGCTTGTAGATCAGCGTTGCGGCGCAGCGGCGCCGTGTTTCAGTGTGAAAGTGAGAACGGAGATCAACGGATTTATCGAAATAAAGGATGTATGTAACTCACGTTAGAATAGGCTATTAATGTTCCATAACTTCCAATCATTCTAATGGATTCCATACAGTGGTGGTGGTGACTGACTGGTGAGTAAACACGAATAGCAGCTGCAGCTCCCTCCCTTAAGTTTCCTCTGAAGTGAAGTTGCTTTACGTGTAGCGTGTAATTATATATCACCATGGATCGTTTGGTGAGGTTGATTAATAATTAGGTTTTATTCATCGCAGCCAGCTGGGTTAACGAGACTCAGTGCAACATGATGAAAACCTGACGCTTCTTCAGCTGTGATAATCCGATTGATTTTATAAAATATTTAAGCATATGGCAACTTGGCAAGTTAACTGGTGGTTAGTAGCAAACCAGAGGGAAACCAGCGGTAGCAAGGCAAGCAAGCAAGTCTCACACCGTTCACTGTTCTCTCTACTGTACTGCCTGCGCGCAGTGCAGGACTGCAGGGCAGGCTGCATGTTGCTCTGGCCTCGTACACACATGCCGGACGGACATGATCTGTTCTGTCTGTGTTTCATGGCCGCCTCAGGCTCAATGCTTTTCCAATGGAAGTCACGTGGTTTGACATGTGTGATTGTGTGTAAGAGGCCTCCGAGTCTGAAATGCCAGTGCGATGCGACCCCCGTCTCCAGTCCTCCTCCTGTCACAAGTGAATCGCCTAGCGCAGCCCTCTTCATAATAAATACATAAAGTACATGTATACACAATCAGATTACACAAATAACAGAATTGATATTTTTATTATAATAACACTCTTTTAAAAAAAGAAAGAAAAAATAACAAAATCGCGGAAAATCACCGAGCCCGAGGCTCGGCCCGGCCCGACTAATTAGCATAATTGTTTGGGCCAGGCCCGGCCCGAAAACGTCGGGTCGGGCCGGGCCTGGTCAGGCCTGGTCGGGTTCGGGCAGAGTTTGAGAACTTTAATGCTAACACCAAAAGGGGTTCCCGCCCAGAATGGGTTAACTCTGAGTTCCCTATTCAGACAATCTATTTTTCGATCTAAGGTTTTCTTGCTACTTTGGCAGATGGCAGATAATGTGGATGCAAAGTCGGGTGTGAAGTGCAAAAGGGCTGTACCCTATTTGGCTTAATCAAATGTCTTAAAGGGAATGTCCCATTCCGCTTAACCCTTAGAAGGGGAAAGACGCCAATTGGCGTCATCATCAGCATTCCGGACGAGAGCAATGACGCCAATTGGCGTCTTTCTCGTTTTTTATTAATCTAAACATATTAATATGCTCCGGAGCGCTGTTTAAATTCCTGAGCTTATATTTCAACTTCATTACCCAGAAAACCCGTGTCACGTGACACACGTGTATGCTTTCCTATTGGAAACTGTCGCCCAGCCCCCAGTGAACAGGGGGGTTGGTTGACTCCTCCGAGGTGGGCACTGGAGGAAGAGTTTTTCAGCCAGGTTTGCAGTCGCCGCAAAAAAAACAATCTGAAAAATGATCCATCCGTGTCCAGTGGCATTCTCCAGTCCCAGACCGTTGGCCGGGCTGCAACATCCACCCTCGCGGATTACACGTGTGCAATGTTTTTTCTTCTCCCCACCGGAGTTACCACCAAGGCTGATGCCTTCGCTAAAAGGTAATTTTATTGTATTCGAAAATGCCCTAATATGACATGTCTAGTAAGACGATCCCTATATTTGGCCCGAGCCGACCTAGTGCTGATATCAGATAGATGTGGTAGAACCATATATGGATAGATATAACTGGTTTAGTCATCGTGACAGGCATAGTCGGAGAATATATAACAAGGGTCGTTACTATAGGTAATCGACGTCTTTGTGGGCCGAATCGTGGCATCGTGGCATACAAATAGATGTCACCACATTCCACTGGCTGTTGGCTAGTAGTAGTTGCTAACAAACACTGCACAAATGGTACTGGCTATTGACCGGGCCACAAGCCCGGGCAATAGCCAGTACCAATGTTGCTGGATGATTGCGACGCAATGGTGCTGGATATATACCCTGGGCAGCTAGCTACATTACCAGCGATCACTCATTGGTGTTTCATTCTAACGTCGCCATATTATTTTATCGTGATACTACTTATACAAGCATCTATTTGTATTTGTCATGCCACGACTCGGCCCACAAAGACTGCACAATAAAATCATTTGATCGCCAGCAGCCGGGTAAAACGCCATGTAATAGTAGCGTGCACTGACTACAGCTAAAATGTTTATTTCTTTTTATATATTTAGAACTGGCATCAGATGAGGAGGAGGATGAAGAGTCAAGACTGCGATGGCGTTCTCCGACACTGAACCGGATTCATTCATTCATTCATTTCAGGGGGGGCAGTTTTTGGGTGTTTTTTTTATTTAGCCTACTCACACATAACCTGACTCCGCCAGATGGGGCAGCAGAGAGCACACTGGGTTCCCCCCTCCTGCTCCCATCTGGGAACTCTCAGGCAGACTTGATGCCCGGCCACAAAACGGCCTGGCCAATGCTAGAAGTTGCTAGAAGCTGCTGCTGATTGGCCAGGCCGTTTTGTGGCCGGGCAGCAAGTCTGCCTGAGAGTTCCCAGATGGGAGCAGGAGGGGGGAACACAGTGTACTCTCTGCTGCCCCATCTGGCGGAGTCAGGTTAACTCACACACACACACACACACCGTCAAGGACTGGGTTTGGGGACATTTGGATGCGCATTTAGAGCTATGGATCAGAGCTAGGGGAGGAGTAACTGTTTTGTATGTAGGCCTATTTATTTTCTGTAATATTTATCATTTTATTATGTTAGTAGTCGTAAAAAATAAGACGCTTTTACAATGAGTTAGACCTGTCATGACTATTTTGTTCACTATTGTGAGGTTTATTGTATATGACTAAGCAAGTTTCAACTGTGATTTACTCTGTAACGGTAGATGGTAATAACTCAATTTCTTTTTTATAATACAGTATACATTCAAGTCTATATTTTGATACATATCATGGGCACCAAGTCATATCAAAACAATGTCCTTGGATGTGTTTTTTATCAAAACTGTGTTTCTTCATAACAGGTTTTTGAGATACATGCATGAATAGACAAGGTACTGGTAAGACTATGTAAACATGGTATATATCAAAATGTGCGTTAGAATGTCTAATTTTACCCCAAAAAAGAATTGAGTTTATATGATGTTCCAATTCAGAGCTATGGCGACTTTTAGCTGGATAGGTCAGATTGATCATGACTGACCAAGCTATTTATAGATGGCAAAATATCTACAGTGGTACATGTGAGAAACTTTTTATTTTATTTTAATTGAACTAGACAACTCACCCTTTAAAATGAGATATTGCATGGCTATTGTTAGGTGCTTGCACATAAGACTCTATCATTTGTTTATCTGTTGGTTCACTAATGTTGTCTTTCTTCTGTTTAGTGCCTGTGACATAAGACATTGCTGACCTCTGCTGGTCTAAAGAGACAGACACCTGTCAATCACCTGATGGCTCTGGCTGCCACACCCTGTGTCAGCTGTGCCTTGTTGTATGATTAGGAGCAGGCTATAAAGAGGAGCTGTGGAGAGCAGCTCATTGTCTCCCAAACACCCAACCTGAAAAGTTGTGTTCCCCTGTGTTCGGTTGCGCTTTCTTTACTTTCAGTTACTGGGCTGGTAGTGAGTATTTGTTTGCCGTTTGGTTTCTGTTTAGTTTAGTCCTTATTTTGTTTTGGTAGTTTATGGGGAGTCTGGGGACTCCGACATGCACATAGTGCATAGCTCCCCAGGCTCCCTCATTTATTAGTTTGCTAGCCCATATGTTTGTTTGTAGGATGCCTAGTTAGGTCTTGAGTTTATCTTTATTATTGTTTTCGGCATTTATTACTTTAACCCTATATTTATTCAGTGTTTCCTTTTGTGTTACATTCCTGACTTGGTTGGGGTTCAGTGTTCAGTGCTATTTAATGCCCGATTTCAATTTTAAATAAATTGGTTATATTTTTGGTAAACTTTTAACCTGGCTTTGTGTCCTGATTATGTTATGGTCCTTGCTGTTTGAGCCAATTGTAAAGGGCCGTAACACTATGTACGCCCAGCAGAAAAAAAGTTATTTAGAAAATAAAACTTCAACCGGGCATAACTTTTTTTGTTGTCCTAGAAACACTACCCAGTGTAAATGCAGGCTCTTTTAAATGGCTTCCAACACAAAAACTACTTACACCCCATCCACACAGTGCGACACGTTGGGAGCTTGTCTACCCCTTTGTTCTGCGAAAGCTTTTCCCACAATAACAGAAAACAGAACAGACAGCAGTATAGAGCACTGGGGGACTAAGTTCAGCCATATGGGGCTTAATATAAGTGGTAAAATAGCAAGGTAGAGAGAGTGTGAAAAAGTGACCCTTAATTTAACGGTGTAAAAATTAACACTTTGCTGTGTGTGGAAGTCTGTATTGAAGTCTGTATTGATGTGCATACAGAATGCATCTAGAATAATGATGAAGCCATTTCTGTGCAAAACAATAAATACAGCGGGACCCTGTAGGCGTTCGGCTTGCTTGCTTCTGCAGTATTTGGACACGACAGCTGTGAATGCAAATGGCTCGTCGTGGCAATCACAGATGCCACAAGCAAGGACTGACAAGACGACAACGTCTTTCTTTGCACCCCCCCCCCCCCCCCCCCCCCACCCACACTCACACACAATTACTATACTTTTGGGGATTTGGGGATGATTTTATGAATGCCATTTTTACTATTTTATGCCTAACACTAAAGCAGAGGACAACCGATCAACAATCTCACATAGAACTGCATTTTTGAGTGCTGCAACCACTCCCTTACGGAGCTATGTGTGTGGGTGGGTGGCTGGCTGGATGGCTTGGCGGGTGCCTGGGTGGGTCTGAGCATGAAAACAGAATGGTTGTTTTTCACCACCTGTGCACAACCCAACACACACACACACATATTAACTGTATATATGATGGCCAGTACTGTACTGTAGAAGAACCCCCACATAGTAACTGTCATTTCTCTACCGTTTTGGACACGGGACGGCTCGCCGGAACCGGGCTGGCACCCTGGGTACGTTCCTGTGGGTCTAGACCCCCCCGGCGACCCCACACGGAGTTGCACCACTCACTTCACACGGGTGTGATTTGTCTTTGTGTGACACTGCATGCAACTAAACTATAGTATATATCAGGCATAAACCTATAATCCCTCAATAACCCCTAAACCTAACCCAACTAAACTATAGTATATATCAACTAAACTATAGTATATATCAACTAAACTATAGTATATATCAACTAAACTATAGTATATATCAACTAAACTATAGTATATATCAGGCATAAACCTATAATCCCTCAATAACCCCTAAACCTAACCCAACTAAACTATAGTATATATCAACTAAACTATAGTATATATCAACTAAACTATAGTATATATCAACTAAACTATAGTATATATCAGGCATAAACCTATAATCCCTCAATAACCCCTAAACCTAACCCAACTAAACTATAGTATATATCAACTAAACTATAGTATATATCAACTAAACTATAGTATATATCAACTAAACTATAGTATATATCAGGCATAAACCTATAATCCCTCAATAACCCCTAAACCTAACCCAACTAAACTATAGTATATATCAACTAAACTATAGTATATATCAACTAAACTATAGTATATATCAACTAAACTATAGTATATATCAACTAAACTATAGTATATATCAACTAAACTATAGTATATATCAGCATAAACCTATAATCCCTCAATAACCCCTAAACCTAACCTCTAAATGACTCTAATCATAGTCCTAACCACAACCTGAATATATTCCTAATTGTAAGCATCTTCTTTTGGACAATGGCCACAATGTGTATGCATCTTATTTTGCTATACTCGTGCGGACATTAGGCCCTCACAATATAATACCAGTGAGTAGAAACACGCAGCCACACATGCACGCACGCACGCACGCACGCACCCCCCTCCCTCCCTCATGGCACAAAACGGATCTGCCACTCTTGAATGGGACATGGGCACTGCGGGACAGCCGCCATGGCGCCCATCTTGAATGGGACACGGGGCACTGCGGGAAAGCCGCCATGGCGCCCGTCCATCAGGCGCTGCACTCATCCAGAATATTGTCTCCCCTTCTGGCAGGGGGAGGCTAATCAAACAAACAAGAGGACAAAACAGAGAGAGAGAGAGAGGACGAGAGAACAGTTGGACGTGTTTCACCAAAAGCTCTTCAATCATGAACGGATGTACGCGTCGATCCGGACGGACCGGGGGGCATCGTGGAGCAGAATGAAGTCAAACAAGCATCGCTTATGAGATCTCCTCTGCGGGATTGAAAGGGGCTTGAAAGGCCTCTGGCATCTCTCGGCACGCACTGCATGGAACCGCCTGGGTTTTGGAAGTACTGTATAGCCTCGCGCTGCTCACAAGAAGAAACGCCACAGAGTAGAAATACTCTTGATAGTATTTGAAACTGAAGTTCCCGGGTGCACGGCTCACGAAGGCTCACAATAAGAAAATAAAAGGCAGCACTCCAAAGTCCTTCTGGTACTTTTAATTCTGTCCATGCCTCTATGAATTACAAGTACCGGAAGGACTTCGGAGTGCTGGCTTTCCTTTTTTTTTTAGATATACTCGTTACCGGTGCTGCATTGAAAATCTGGCTTAAGCACTTGAACCCGGAGCCTCGATCCCTATTCAAGATGCTCAAGGGACCAGTGCCCATGTATCTGTCTAACTGCTTCAAAAGAGCAAGCGCGACACCAGAGGGCACACACATGGGGATGAATTCATTCTACTGTTATGCCGCTAAAATGCGTAATGCCCTACCAAAAAGACAAAAGTGTGACACCCCACGCTCCTTCAAAACCGCCATGAAAGAGCACCTGTGTGCAATTTACAACTGGACCTAAACAAGTCTTCTAGCCTGTTTTTCTGTAAATAACTTTTCTGTTCCAAGAATTGATTATTTAATAAACAATATGTATTGTTTGTCTTTATAAGCCTTGATGAATTTAATACACACAGGACCACAGCGGAAACAAGCCCTTAGGGTTTTTTCAATTTTTTGCAAATTACTGTTAATGAAGTAATCTATCAATCAGCAGTTTAGCACGCCGTTTGATAACGATATATCCTACATTTATTCGACTATAATGCATCTCTAGGTCGTCCTCAGACGAGCCCTCCATCGTCGTTTCCAGTCATCCCGGTTCTCCATACATCTGGCCAGTTTGTTGGTACTTTGCGCTCCTGCATCGCTCTTGAGTACATCCACATATGTTAGCGTGGGACGTCCTTGTGATCGATGCCCGTGTGTTGGTTCCCAAAGCACCAGTTTGCTGGCTGGCAGTTCTTGATGCCTTTGGCAGTGTCCTGCTAGTCTCATTCTCCTGGCTGCTTTTTTCTGGCTCACCCTTGGTAATCCCTCATACAGAGTCTTGTTAGTAACATGTATAGTCTTGCTGATGTTAAGTACTGCACGCAGCATTCTGGTGTAGCACCCATCAAGGGACTTCTGCAGGGTTGGCTTCAGGGTCCAGCATTCACTGCCGTATAGGAGAACAGACTCCACTGTTGCGTAGAAGAAGCCGAGTTTGATTTGTCAGGGGAGATTGGAGTTCCATACACTGGTCATGCCATTCAGGGCCCTCCATGCAAGTGCCTTCCTCACTTTCAGATCTTGCTCGGTTGAGTTGACCCATGAGCCCAGGTACTTGAAGTCCTTGACTTCCTTCAGCACAGTGCCTCCTGTTGTTGTGAGAGGTGGATGTTCCGGTGAGATGTTATAGGTGATAAACTCAGTTTTCTTGGCATTTAGCCTAAGGCCAACATTGGCACACTCCAGCTCTACTCTGTTCAGGAGTTCCTGAGCTTGCATCATGTATTATATATTAAAAAAGGTATAAAAGTACATTTGCAGCCAGACTATAGTGGAGTATAAACAATAGTGCAGCAAAACATTAAGTAAACAAGTACTTCTCCAGCCATCTTCTTTCCATTGTGGTGCCTCCTCCAATCATAGAATTGTCTCTACACCCCCTCACACATGCACTCCACATCAGTGTGTCTCCTCCTCCAACCATAGAATTGTCTCTACACCCCCTCACACATGCACTCCACATCAGTGTGTCTCCTCCTCCAACCATAGAATTGTCTCTACACCCCCTCACACATGCACTCCACATCAGTGTGTCTCCTCCTCCAACCATAGAATTGTCTCTACACCCCCTCACACATGCACTCCACATCAGTGTGTCTCCTCCTCCAACCATAGAATGGTCTCTCACACCCCCTCACCCATGCACTCCACATCAGTGTGTCTCCATCCAGCCTCCTAATCCTCATGTCCTTTTCACTCTCGCCTCCTTTGTCGCTCTGTCCATCCTCATCCTCGGGGTCCGCGCACTCGCAGACACACCCGCCCGCCCCGCCGCCCGCCTATACAAGTACACTGTACAGTACACTCATCTCCATCAACCCCCTCAATCAATCAATCAGATTTTTGAGGGGCGCTATAGGCCCTCCTATACACAGGTTTAATGTTTGTCTTTAGTTCAAAGTTTGTTTTGTAAACGCATTGACAATGAAGGGAAAATGTACGTCATAGTGTGTCGTTTACGTCATATTGTCTCTGTATTGTTAATGGCGTTTAATGTTTGTGTTGAAACCGTTTGTTTTACATCACCATTACATCACCTACGTAATCAACATGCGTTAGACTTTAATATATTAGCGCCCAGGAGTGATTTGTATTGTCACTTCCACACTGGGCATACATGAGCAAAATACCGTTCTCCACAACTCGTGATGCCCATTTAAAAAATACAAGTCAACCATGAGGATTCCAAATCTGACACCATTTTAATCATAAGACCTCATTTTGGCCTAAAGACCTGATTCACACTTAGTTTGCCTGTACGGTGTCCCTCAACATTGTTTTCCCCTCACAAGTATATTACTGCCATTGTGTGTGTGTGTGTGTGTGTGTGTGTGTGTGTGTGTGTTGTGTGTGTGTGTGTGTGTGTGTGTGTGTGTGTGTGTGTGTGTGTGTGTGTGTGGCGGTCTCGCCTGGCCAGGCGGATGGCCTGCAGACAGATGCGTGCAGCGGCCATTACCTTAAACACGTCTGGCAGAGGTGAGCGAGATTAAGGGGAGGAATGAATAAGCTTGTGGGGAGAGAGAGAGAGAGAGAGAGAGAGAGAGAGAGTGAGTGTGAGTGTGAGTGTGAGTGTGAGTGTGAGTGTGAGTGTGAGTGTGAGTGTGAGTGTGAGTGTGTATGTGTGTCACCTCCCTATAAATCACCTGCTCAGTACACATACTGACACACGCATGCATGCACGCACACACACACACACACACACACACACACACACACACACAGACACGCATGTGCACGCTCCCCTGCCCAATGACTTCTGACCCAAACACAATTGCAGTTTCTTGCAGCCATGTTCTCACTACTACCCACCCCCCCCCCCCCCCCCCCCCCCCCCCCCCCTCTCTCTCTCTCTCTCTCATTTAGTACACTAGCCTAGTAGCGAGCATAGCATTCTCTTACTGAGCAGGCTAAAGACCATTTACATTTTGTCTCAGGATGACATCATGCACCAAAAAT
>NC_136804.1:34430035-34518469 GCF_951216825.1 Electrona antarctica | reverse complement strand
CCTATATATAAAATTTGATTTAATCTCTCTCGTTCTCTCCCTACCACCTTCATCTGCCGTCTTCATCAGACATTTTCTCAAACTACTGTAGTAACTGTACTGGAAGTACCCATTTGAGGAATTTTACTTTACTGAAGTGTACTTTACTGAAATTGTCAGCACTTATTCGGCCGGGCTAGGCTTTTCAAAGTGAGTGTGCACGGAACATACGCGAGCCCCGCATATATACACACACTCACTTTTAGATCCAGCCCTATTTTAAAGGGGGTATCCGCACGCCTGGTGTAGCCACTATGATTGATCTTCCGATTGATCTTTCCAAACGCGCTATACGAGCGTAACATAGCCTACGCACACTTTGAAATGCCGGGTGTAGCCCGGCCGTTACTTCTACTCCACTGCATCTGAGAGGGAAATATTGTACTTTTACTCCACTGCAATTTGACATCTTTAGTTAGTTATTTGATTATTATTATAAAACCACCTCAAACGTAATGTATATACATTTGGAAACTTGTGAAATGGGACTTTCTGCATAATGAGCTATTTTAGGTACATTACTTTAGTACTTTTACGCAAGTAATTTTTTGATTACCAGACTTTTACTTGTAACAGAGTGTTCCTACATTGCAGTATCGATCATTTTACTGATTTTCAATTTTCCAATTTTCAAACGGCCTACTTTTACTTCTATCTCACATTGAGCCAAACATTGTACGGTTTACTCCACTACACATTTGAAAACTTTACAAAGTTACCAGATACTTTGTAGATTTTGATTATTGCATACATTAACCACTTCAACCGATCTAAGCTTACAACGCGTTGCGATGTGACACGCTGTGTTGGTTGTAGATCTGTCATTTTCAAAAGATTTTCTATGATAACTTGCACACCGATCTGGCTGTAGCCGTCCTATTGCTAAAGGGCTTAAAATACAAAAAGCCCATTAACAATACATACTAACGAAGTTACATTGTTCGTAGAGCAACTGTATAAAGTCCACATTGGCATTCAGTGCCACGCTGTTGTACGGAACATCAGCATCTCTCTCTTGTTCTCAGACAAGCCCTCCATCGTCGCTTCCAGTCATCCCGGTTACATCTGGCCAGTTTATCGGCACTTTGCACTCCTGCGATATCCTTGAGCACCACACGGTGGCCAGAACTTGCACTGCTATGCAGCGCCACACTCATGTCTGCCTGTTTGAACCCAGTGAAAGATCGGGCCCTATAAGGGTTTGATTTCACACAAACTAAAAAACACAACAAAACAAGAAAATTGTGTTTTATTTGGCACCACCAGAGTTAAAGCATTATTCCGAGAAGTCTTTGTAGCTTTTGCTCTATTGATCGTTGCTGCGCTACCCAGAACTTGACTCAGAGTTTTGCTTTAATAGCCGAGGGCTGAAGAAAATTAAGTCCTCCTCTGCTGACATGATGGAGGGCGTGCTATGCTGCTCTTCTAAGGTGCTGCTGTGGAGAGTGTCAGACACAGTCAGTGTTGCCAAGTATGCTTATTATAAGCGGCTTTATGGGCTTGTCTTTCTGCACAGTGGCTTGTAAATTATCGGTAGTTGCGGGTTTTGGGGCTCGTTTGTAAATGTAACTGCGGATTTTGACATTCCTTCCTAATTTAAACCAGTGGTTCCTCAACCATTTCCATGTCAAGGACCACCACATGAATATGTATTTGTCGTATAATAGCAGATCTACAAGCCTTTAGATCGGCTACTTTCAATGCATATATAGGTTTAAAAACTCCTCAGACAGTGGCATATATAGCGAGTAGCGACTATAGTCACTTCTTTTGGGCTTGTTTTCATAGACCTGGTTCCTTATTTCTGCAAGCAAAGTCTGGCAACACCGGTCACGGCAGTACAGCACGGCAGTACAGGCAAGACTGAACCAACCCCACGTAGGAGTCAGTTGGATAAGAGCTGTACGCACAGCGTCTTAAGATTGTCGGCAGTGACCTTCCTTCTGTCTTCTCTGTATGCAAATAACGGATCAGACGGCAACACCACAGATGGTGATCAGATGGTGATGAACTCCGGTCACCCCTGCTATAGCGCTCCTCTTCAAATCCCTCAATCCTCTCCGCAGGGCGATTCCAGGGCTTTTAGGTGCTGGACATGTCGCCTGAGGGAACAGCACATGTCCCGGGGCTGTTCCATACAGTGGTGGAAAAAGTACACTTGCATGTTTTACTTAAGTAAAAGTATCAATACTGCAATGTAGAACTTCTCTGTTGCAAGTAAGGCCTCACTCAGACCTTTAAAACATTGATGCATGCTTGTTGTATGAATGTTGTGAGTGTCATGGCCGCCCCAATGCATTTCCAATGGAAGTCACATGGTTTGGGTTTGTAGTCCACATTTTGGACTACAAGCTGTTGTATGGCTTTCGGCTGTTTTTCGACTGCGCCCCTCCCCCTCATACAACACAAATGTTGTGTCAAACCATGTGACTCCCATTGGAAATGCATTGGGGCAAGCTGTGTCACACCCTTTGTATACAACAAGCATACAGCAATCTGTTGCGACCGTGTGAGTGAGGCCTAAGGGCCTTTCTCGGCCCCACCCCTCTCCCATTTGTTTATATTGTGTTTAGGATCCAAGATGGCCGCAGCACCAGGAGGGGGTGGGGCGGAGGTGAGCGGGCGGGGTCGACATATGCCCTTACTGGGCATATGTCCAGTTTCATTTTAAATTGTCTCATAAGCACGGGTGCACATTGATATTTTGGGCTAGTTCTCAAAGGAGGGGGGGGGGGGGATACAGACGTTTCTACTCTGCCACAATGTTATGCTGCCCACACAGGCAGATGCAAAAGATTCAAAGATGCTAAGCTACACAGAGTCACAGGCACTGTGTGTGTGTGTGTGTGTGTGTGTGTGTGTGTGTGTGTGTGTGTGTGTGTGTGTGTGTGTGTGTGTGTGTAGAGCGTTGCGTTACAGCGGCAGTGCAGGTTTGCATAGTAACTGCGACCTTCGGACTAGAGTAAAGTACAAAAGTAAAAGTACTGTAGCAAAAGTAAAAGTACTTATTATGCAGAATGTCCCATTTCAAGGTTTCAAGTGTATAACTTTATTTTGAAAATAGCAGATCTACAAGCTCACAATGTGTTGCATCGCAACATCATTGTGACATATTATAGTGAGCTTGCAGATCGGCTATTTTCAAATGGCCAAAATCTATATAGCTATAGCTGAAGTGGTTAATGTATGTTTTTTGATAAAAATCTAAATCTACAAAGTAACTAAAGTTTCCAAAAAAAATTGGAGCAAAAAGTAAAATGTTTGGATCTGAGATGTAGTGGAGTAAAAGTAAAAGTACAAAGAACAAATACCTAAAAATAATTACTTAACCCATTTTGGGGCGGGAACCCCTTTTGGTGTTAGCATTATGTTATGCTTTAGCTATTGAAAAATAGCAGATCTACAAGCTCATAGCGCGGCACCGAGTGCCGCGCTACGAGCTTGTAGGTCTGCTATTTTTGAAAAATCGAAGAACGACTGACATAGAAACATAGCTTTTTCAGAAAACTGTCAGGATGTAGAAGACATTTTTAGAATCGGATCTCAGGTAAAAAATGGGTTAAGTACAGTAAATTAATCTACTTTTACTTTCCACCACTGCCTGAGGCTGGTCCATACTTGAACTCTGAGGCCTGTAAGCACTTCCAGCAGCAGCAGGAGCAGCAGCAGCAAGTATTAATTATAGTCAACAAGCACTTTAAAGGACTAGTTTACTCAAGTAATGACCCAAGAAATTACTGTATTATTAATGCATGTTTGTTTCTTTAAGAGCTGCGCTGAGGCAAATTCCAATCAATATTGTATTTGACACGGCAATACATTATTGAACTGGAACGATCCGTGCTATTATCTAGCCTTGGTCCCAGGCTTACTTATCTGCGAAAAGCCTGGTCACAACGTAAGGCAGAGAAGCTATCGGCGGACGTATCCTCCGGAACATCCGTGAGATGTATTTCCCCCGGATACGATATTTTCCCAACCAATCACAACACTTGTTTCATTCGCGGAGAATGTAAACTGATTTGTAAAGCATCAACGTCATTTCCTTGGGCGATACTTCCGCTAAAATCCCGCAACTTCCGCTGATAGTCTTTTCAGCGTAGGTCTTGCCCAGGGTGGCTATTATCTAATTCCAGTTATCTTATCTCATCCCGCAATCCCCTGTATTCTTTCTCAGAAAGACATACTGGCTTTTACCTAACTCTTAAGAGTATAGTGATGATAACATGACACCCCCATCCTAGCCTTTCTCCGGGGGTTGCATTGGATGGCGCCTCAAAAAAAAGAATACTTTTTTTATGCCCCCATGCTCTTACGGAGACCTATACAGTACCATGAGTCACAGACATGGTAAGAGAGAGAAGGATGAGGCTGGCATACCGACATACCGGCTTTTACCTAACTCTTAGAGTATAGTGATGATAACATGACACCCCCATCCTAGCCTTTCTCTGGGGGTTGCATTGGAGGGCCCCTCAAAAG
This sequence comes from Electrona antarctica, assembly GCF_951216825.1. Lineage (NCBI taxonomy): Eukaryota > Metazoa > Chordata > Actinopteri > Myctophiformes > Myctophidae > Electrona > Electrona antarctica. The sequence continues at coordinate 34,513,948 of NC_136804.1, read as the reverse complement.
AAAAAATACTTTATTTTATGCCCCCATGCTCTTACGGGGACCTATACAGTACCATGAGTCACAGACAAGGTCAGAGAGAGAAGGATGAGGCTGGCAGTGGCAGGGCTCTGCGTGAGGCACCCAGAACTGGTGAGAGAACTGACACAGTGGGAGCCAAGTTGAACCACTGCATTGCATTTAAATAATTGAATATTTTGCTCATTGTAGTTGGTTGAAATGGGTCGATTTAGACTAGTTACATGTTTCTTTGCATCTCAGCTTAAAGCTGAGATGGGAACGTCACTAATTTGTTAAATTGTTGTAATGTTATTATTATTTTTATTTTGTTCACTTCTCCGCATCTCAGTCACACAAAGCTTGTAACTCTATTCAACTAAACTTCACTCCTCTTAACTAAGCTGCATTTCCATCAAGCCTTACTGTGTCAGTTGGAATGTCAAGTTGTAGTGTTCTTTGTTCTAAGTTTGTAAACAGAAGAACATGTTCTGTGCAATGCTGGGGGTCTCCCCCACTGAAGGGACTCCATACTGTACATCAACACATTTCTCTGTTGAAATAAACGAGGCCAGTTACACAACTGTTGCAAATCAATCAACAGAAACTAGAAAGAATGAAAGACTAGTCCTACATAGAGATTCTTTGCCACCATGCCAGTCATGAACCAACCAATACAGCCACCCTGTCACAACGAACCTCAGTAACCAGAACACAACACAACCTACTGTGTATCAGTCAAACGAAAATTAACATTTGGAATTGAAGGCTGTTATAAAGGCCGAAAACCTCTAGCTTGAACCAAAAGCAAATGGCAAATTCACTCATAGGATTATTGTTGCAGATACAACACAACATACACACTGTAGATTCATAATCAGCATTCAATTCCAGAGCCAGAAACAGTTACTGAACATGTTTCATTGCCACCCAGTCATTGGGTCCCAAAATACAACAGCTTGAATCACACACATACGTATACACACAGCACACAACACAAGCAGCAGCAAAGAAGGAAAATAACGTTCCTATACCTTGGGCCATCATTGACTTCAGCAGTTGTGATGACAGGGTCAAACTCTGGAACCCTCTGGATGGAGATAGAGCCTCCCGCTCTCTCTCTAGTTCATGATGAGCCCTCCAGCGGCCGTCTCCAGTCAACTCCACCGCTCCATACATCTGGCTAGCTGGCCAGTACCTTTCCTCCCAGTATCAATGGCACCGACCAGCCTCATTCTCCTGGCTGCCCAGGAGGATGCCCATCTTCTCAGCATTCTGGTGTAGTGCCGTGGTCAGGGATTTAGGGCAGCATTCACAGCATGACACAGGAGAATGGACCCAGGGCTGAGAAGAAGCCGAATTTGGGGGTCTGGGGTCATCAGCCTGGCTCTTGTAGGCCTACCTGTGGAGCAGGTTGAGAGAGACAACATAAGCTTAACCCATTTTGAGCGGGAACCTCATTTGGTGTTTTAAACATTATGTTATAATTTAGCTATTGAAAAATAGCAGATCTACAAGCTTGTAGGTCTGCTATTTTTGAAAAATTGTGAAAATGTGGCACAAATCTTTGAATATATATTCTTTCAGAGCCAATGTTTTTAACTCAACTCTTTGCTTCCGAGGGGTTCCTGGAACGACATATTTTCAGATGGGGGTCGGTGGCCAATTACATATAATTTTTGGGGTTCCTGACATGAAACATTGAGCACCACTGACACAGAAAGATCTTTCAGAAAACTGTCAGAATTTAGAAGACATTTTTAAAATTTCGATGTCAGGCCTAAATGGGTTAATTGAGTATAAGTAAGTAATTAATTTAGAAAGAAAGAAAGTGAGCTGACCAAGAGCCACATACAGTAGGGCCTGCACCCGGCCTACACTGTACCCTGGTCCCTGTCACAACTCACTAGCAACAGCAGACAAACATACAAAGCCTGTATATGTATACTGCATCCGTCCAGTGACAACATATACAGCCTAATAGTATACAATACATATAGCCTATGATATCCTGTCCCAACACAGCATAGTATACGTACTGTAGGTGTATGTGTAATGTACATGTTAGTTTTATATCGGATAAATGCGCTCAAATAAGGAGCATATCAAACGGAGCTGCTAGCTAAACAACATGGTGCGCACACAGTGGCCTAGTCTCCAATATTCAGAACAGAAACCCATTAGAAGACATACTGTAGCTAGGCTACACACACGCACACAGTGTATTATCAAAACATACAAATATAATAGTACATTAAACAGTGCAGGCACACACACACACACACACACACACACACACACTCGGCACAGAGACCAGAAAAGAGAACACAGAGTGAGAGGGGGCATAATTGGCACACCGTGCACAGCTGCCCGGCCAGCCATAAGAATACAAAATATAACATCAACACTACAGTGGGAGGCACACAGCAGCCCGACCTTCAGAACACAATAGAAGACACTAAAGACAGACTAGACAGTAGGTCTTTCACATTAGCAGCCAGCAGCAGCTATTACCTTCCACGTTCACGACATGTATTCCTTCTCCTCCGACAACAACTCGACAAGGTCCTCATGCTTCTTCTTTTCTGAGCCATGCAGTAAATAAACAACCCGTGCTGACACTCTCTGACAGCTGACCGGAGAGATTCATGCGTCCCGCGCATAAAGCTAAACCAGAAACAGGACATGTCAGCGTCACTGCGTCAGCACGGGGGCGCTATCGTTTGGGGATAAAGTTTGTGCACTTCTGTTACTTCTCTGACACACAGTTCAACTTCTTCAGCCAGTCAATTAGTGGGAGAGCAGCTGAGAGACAGAAAAGTAAGCCTGGGACCGAGGCTAGCTGAGAGAGCAGAGAACGCACATCAAAGGCACACACACAGCTGCAGATAGGTTGTTAATTGAGGCTGAACTCCGATGCAGTTGAAGAATGTGACTACGGTATATAACCAATTCTACACACACACACCTTGGTGTTCTAGCCTGGTTAATAAACCAGACCGAATCAGCCGTTGGCAAAAAAAATTGCCTACCAGTGTTGTGTGATATTAGTCTGGCTTATTAGCCAGGCTATTGGTGTTCCTCCTTGGCATTTTACATGAAAAAGTTTGAAAACTACCAATCGAAAAGGCATTTGAATTGGCCTGGGGCCTTAAAGGGACACTTCACCCTTTTTGCAAAAAAAATATATGACGTTTAGGAGATTTAGAACACTTCCCTGGGGTCTGTCTGTGTAATATGTGGTTTTAGATATTTTAGATTTTAGCAGTGAGCCTATAGTGTCTCTGATGTCATGGACACTGGGCTCACTTCCTTCCTGGACTACAAATCCCATAATGCGTTGGTGCACTGCTCCTCCTTGTGGATAGGGGGAGGACTGTCTTACTGCTAAAATGTAAAATATCTAAAACCACATATTACACACATAAAGACCCCAGGGAAAGTGTTCTAAATCTTCTAAACGTCATTAACATATATTTTTTTTAAGTATAAAGTATAAGTATTTTAAGTATAAAGAAGGATAGAGACCGAACTGGAGCGTTAGCGCCCCCTCAACGTTGGATAGCCTTACTGGGGGCTTGGTTAAACCCCCTTATGGGGTGACCGGTCTCTCTCAGGGCTCTATACTAGTTTATTTTCTGTTATTGTGGGGAAAGCTTTCACAGAAAACAGACAAGCTCACAAGCTTGTCGATCTTCTATTTTCTGCAAAAAGCTTTCCCCACAATATGGATGCTGGTGTTTAAGTAGTTAAGAGTGTACTGACAGAGTAGTCAAAATGACTTATGATCTATCAATTACACACCCCATGCTGCCTTGAATTCACAGAGATTTATTTTCTCGTTTTGTCGCATTCCTAAAGCAATCATTTGATCACCTTGCAGAGTCTCCTAACGGAAACATGAAATCATCTTTCCGCGCCGGTCATCAAGTTATTGGCTTCGGAATGTAACAAAAAAATCACACCCGTGTGAACTGAGTGGTGCAACTCCCCTCTCCCCCCCCCCTCTCTCTCTCTCTCTGTCTCTCATTAGCAGGCTACAGTGCAGCACTATCTCTCTCACTGTTTCTGGCACAACAGCGCCACTTTTGCCCCTACTGCTACTCATAGTCACACAGACACACACATACATAGTCACATAGGTTAACACATAGGTTAACACGGACATTGCTGTTCCTTGGAGTGGTTGCACCACTCAAAAATAATAATCTCCATGAATGCAAGCAAGGCGTCATGGGGTGTGTATACTGTGTAACTGATATATGGGCCTGCCTCCCCCATTCCATCACTGACATGTTGTGTTAGTTCATTATGAGCCAGGATGCTGGGTAGTCTACCCTAACAGCCCTCAGGCATAGCGGTGTCTTGTCTGTTCCTAATAAGTCCCGGCCCCTAATGAAAGGTGATCGGGCGGCTTGTGCTGTCAGCGCTCCTCAGCTCTGGAACTCCCTGCCTTGAGGATCTGCAGGCAAGCTCAGTAGCATCGTTTAACCACTTAAACCCTAAATGAGTAGTCGCCTGGAGTCCCCCGGGGCAGCGGGCTCTATACTAGGAGACCACCGAAGTCTGACGTACCATTCTGCATTCCCACAGACATGTTTAATATCGCAGCTTATAAGAACTGTGTTCCAAAATGAACAAATGAGCCTGGCGGTTTGACTCTTATGGGTATCCGATGGTGAGAAAACGCTAACGTGACCACCGCTGCCTAAGTAATAAAATGTTGGCCAGAAACAGACAAAATATCAAATACGATACAGAGCCTACTCCTGACTATAGCGCCGGTACTATTTGTTTATTTTGGGACCTGCCTGAGGAAGGTCGAAAGACCGAAACGTTGCATTTGACATTAAATAAAAAGCTCTTGAACCAGAAAGTGACAGTGTGCGGGGGTCTGCGGGGGTCCCCGGGCGTATCTCGGCCGTCTCTGGTCCGTTTCGGACGGGGGGGGAATCTCGTTCGAACCGGGCCGCCGTCCTGGGGGTCTCGTGGTGTCCTGGTGGGGGTCCGTGGGGGTCTCCCTCCCTCTCTTTATTTTGGGACCACAATTATTATGAGACGAAAGATGACCCAATGTTATTTTCCATAGAGGAAAAACGTCCGTGACCCATGGGGATGAGCCAGTGACATCAGGACTTCAGGACTTCGGTATACTCTGTTTCGCTCCAGAATAGGGACGCAGTTCAAGTGGTTGAATCTTCTCTGTGAACTTAATTTCACACGGAAGCCGTTTTATTATCCCGTCACAATTTATTCTTCTTTTTTTTTATTGTTTCACTGTTTTACCCGTTTAGGGTTTTACTGCATTTTATGCTCTGATCCACATTTTATCAGCGTTATCAGTTTTATTTCCCCTATATCTACAGGTGCAGTACTAAGCAACTGTCCTGTTTCCTCCTCAATTTGACCTACTTTGTTTCCTCTCGTGGCCGCGCAACTCTTTTATGGCATCTTATAGTTGTATTTTTATCAGCCTTGCTGTTTGTGTGTTGTTTAATTTGGTCCTGTTCTCTCTGCGAAGCACGTTGCAACCTTGTTTTGAGGAGAGCTATATAAATTAAGTTTATTATTATTAGCTCTCTCTCTCTCTCTGTGTGCTCAGGCCTAACAACCAGTGTTGTAGAGAAAGTAGAGATGTCCCGATACTGTATCCGGGTATCGGCCCTTATTTGTCAGATCGGCGAATATGCCAGTCTAACCACCAATCCGACACAGGGGTAAGGGATTGACATTATGGCAGGTAAATAAAATGTTGGGGCATGTGGAGTTTGCTTTGGAGTTGCCCAAACTAGAGGGCAGCACGGGTCCATACAATTGGACCCGGTCCGAAACGGACCCGGTGATATCAGAACAGAACCGATCCGGATCCGAAAACATTCTAATTGGCCGCACCCGGCCCGGACCCGGCCCCGAAAGTTTTGGATCCGGTCTGAAACGGACCCGTTAAAAACAGGATCCGATCCGAAATAAACCTACCCGTTCCGAAAGACCCGTTACACCCGTGGTGTGTCCAATCCTATATTATGCTTATTTTCGCCGTGACTGTGATTATGAGACTGAAGTGAACACTGTGACTGAACGTCAGCATCACCCCCGCCTCTACAAAGGAGCGCTGAAAATAGCCGATCTACAATAAGCTCGCAATGCGTCGCATGGTTAAGTACAGTTTGCACTGCAGTGCAAACTGTACTTAACCATCTTCTTGTAGATCGTCTATTTTCAGCGCTTGCAGTTGCACAGCACAATGCAGAGCAGATTCAGAACAGAACTACATTTCCACGGACTTTCGTCTTATTAGATGTCCCCGTCTTCTGCATGTCGTAGGTAAGCAGTGAGTCACACTTTGTGCATTTAGCAGCACCAACATTTTTACCGTCCGCGTCGACAATGATAACAAAACTGTCCCAGACATCCGACTTCCCTTTAGGAGATTGCGTGCTGTAATCGTTTGATTGTAGTTTGCGTTTCACCTCGCTCAAGAAGGGGGCCGCCATGGTGATGATAGCTACTGTTCGTGTTGTGTGTGACTGTGCGCGCGCTGCGCACACACTGTGACACACCCACCACAAGTGGATACGTTCCATTTCCAAATCCTCGAGGCGTGTATTTTAGAACATAATCATTACAACGCAGTTGAACGCACGCATACCATAATGTCTATTTTCAAAACCTATTTTTAAAGTTGAAAGGTTTAATATATAATAAAAATCGGGTCCTGCACGGGCATTTCGGGTATTCTGCATTGCAGATGCCCGAAACGAGGCCTGCAGCTTTGAAATGGAACCGACCCGTTCCCCGACGGCATGTCAATATTGTGCACCCGACCCGGCTCGGTTCTCGGTTCGGATCTCGGGTATTCGGGTCCGGGTGGACCCGTGCTGCCCTCTAGCCCAAACTGCAAGTGCACATTTGAGTGAGAAGTCTGATATAAACATAACACAAGATATATAGCTAGATAGCTATAAATAAACACAACACGAGATCACAACACTGGTATCGGTATTCGGTATCGGCTAACACAGAAATTGTGGTATCGGGATCGGATCGGAAACGAAAAAAATTGTATCGGGACATCTAGTAGCCAAGTGCTCAGGTACTGTACTTAAATATACAATGTTGATGTATTTTCGCTTTTTTCTAACTTTTCTGGAGTACTTCTCATTTCCAATACTTAGTAGATTTGGACTATTAGGCCTATTACATAACATGAATCCCTATACTATAGGGATTCATGTTATGTAATAGGCTATAGGCTATAGGGCCTATAGCCTACTTCACTACAAGCTCACAAAGCGGTGCGTTGTGAGCTTGTAGATCTGCTATGTTCCAAATATGTTTTCCGTGTGAAATGGGACTTTCTACATTTTTGTTACATTAAGTACATTTCGATACCGGACTTGTAACAGAGTATTTCTTCTACATTGCAGTATTGATACTTTTAAAAAGTACTTGTCGATCTGCTATTTAAGTCACGAAAACAGACAGTTTCAGACAAAATGAGGTTTCCACCCGACAGAGACGATATGCTGTGCACAGCCGCTGGTCGGGACGACTGAATATGATCTCTCTAACTGTGTCATGGTGGAACAGCACGTTCTGTAAGGAGATCTTATCAGATATCCCATTAATTTGAAGGACTACACACACACACACACACACACACACACACACACACACACACACACACACACACACACACACACACACACACACACACACACACACACACACACACACACACACACACACACACACACACACACACACACACACACACACACACACACACACACACACACACACACACACACACACACACACACACACACACACACACACCAATTAATTTGGGATACAAAGGAAACAAATACGACAGGGTCGACAGTTCATGTTCACTCAAGGATACACATGGCACCTCCTCTTCCTCCACACAGACAAGCTGCCTATAACAGCCGAAACAGAACAGTATTTGGCAAGTTGTTTGGCTTTGCTCTTTGTCATGCCAGCTATTCTTAGGCCACTCATGGTGAGTTTATGCACATGGCCCAGGCTTCCGAATATCAGTATGGCAAATCTACAGCGATACCCCAGGTTTGTTATACTTCCAATTAATGGTTGGTACTTGGTGTTTTGGAACGCCTGGTCCATGTACAAATCAAAGACACAGCCCACCTCCAGAATCAGGACCTCCTTGTGACTGGTGTAGGCTAGTATTTGGGATGTTAGCAAAGACATCGCATGCACAACTAAACCAATCTGGTAACACTCTTGAATGTTTATACATTGCTGCACATATTTTCAAACTGCACCAGACACTAGGTCAACAATACGGTCATGGAGAGCAATATACAGATTTTTGTTTCAAATCACATCCCCCCCCCCCCCCCCCCCCCAATAGCAGCATTTGTGTACATCGAATGTGAAACAGAGTGATCAGCTGAATGTGAAACAGAGTGATCAGCTGAATCAACACAGGCCAACTTTCCCTGCAGTCGAAGTCCACTCCAATGTTGTTTGGCTTCTGTGTTTTGTACTAAGCGGAACCCTTCTTGCCGTTTCAGCCTGTAGTCTAGTGTCCCCTCCCTGGTGGGCGAGGGTAGCCTCCACTACCACGCTGGAGTCTGTAATTAATCCATCAGAGATGGGCACATTTCCGTTGTTTTTTTGCCCATTTTAGCTGGAATCCTGTCCGATGGCAGGTCGTTGAGATCTGGCCAATCAGACCAGACCCCGAAGCCCTTGGCCTGTGAGTCCAGTTTCAGACACACGCACGCGCACACACAGGGGCCTCCTCCTGAAATCCACTGCCATCTCCGCAGTTCTATATAATGAGCATGTTTAGCAGTACAGCTGGCTGCACCAGAGTCGTTATTATGGTTATACAACAACTTGAACAGAAAGGACGAGCTGTGATTGGCCTGTGTGTGCCTTGTGAGACCGTGCTGCCGCGCCTAAAATGATGATGGTGAAATGATGCCTGAAATTATACACACACCGAGTATTAGATGCCAGAGGGTTTGTGTGGTTAATGCAGGGAACTGTTATACAAGTGGATCTGGCAGAGAGGGAGTGTGATGTCCTTCAGGTTGGCTATCAGAAGCCTCTCAAAGGACATCGTAATCATGTAGGCCGGCCAGAGAGACAGGTTGTCATTAAGACCAGCTTTTCTTTGTCAGGTATGATTGTAGGGCGTTTGAAGTGGATGGGATCTTCACATACAGTACAGCTCCAGTGACACGTTGACAGTCGGCACAAGTATGCATACATTCAGGAGTGTTTGGTTTTTTTGAGTGGTGCAACCACTCCTATAGACAGCTACGTGTGTGTGTGTGTCCCTGTGTCCGAGGACGGAAGTAGCATATTGTCACCACCATGAAGTGTCACTGTTGTGCAGAGTGTCACTGTTGTGCAGCCTAACACACAGAGGCCAGGGAGGAGAGCTTGTACAGTACAGTACAGTACAGTACAGTACAGTACAGTACAGTACAGTACAGTACAGTACAGTACAGTACAGTACAGTACAGTACAGTACAGTACATCAAAGAGTTGAACGTGTAATATCGTCTGTCAGGTGGACTGGAAACCTCAGGTCCTAAACTGTCACTTTTCAGGATCAAAACAAAAAAAACAGCAAAAGTTCTGTTGCCACATTTCGACATTGCAGATCTGCTACCTTTAGACATGTTTGCATGGCGCCGTAGTATGATCAAGTAAGGCATTAATAATTTAATAATATACGAAAAAAGGTATTCTGCCCGAAAGAGGGCGGCGATACGGACATCCTGCCACACAACCGTAACGTTAGCCAGCCTACACCAGGGCCTGTTTATTGGCGGCATGCAGGCGCCGGTGATGGGGGGGAATCTGCGGCGATCATTTGCACGGCGAACCAGGGCATTAGTTTCATTTTGAAATGGAATCAATCGCCGCCGCCGCAGTTCATCTGTCATTCTTGGAGAAGCTGCGGTCTGTCTTCGCAGAGTTCTGTAATGAGGCGATAATGGAAAAGGGACCGGGGCGGATATCACTCTCCTCTTACGGACCCAGCCTCGCATTTAACCTGACATATGAGCACGCACACACGCACACGCACACACACACACACACACACACACACACACACACGAGCAGAATTTAATTTGACCAAAGTTATAAAGTGCTTTTTCCATTCCTGCAGGACCGGCATGCTGCTGGACTGATTGTTCGTTGGCTGAGAAAAGAGACAGAGACGGGGGACGAGACGGATGGACGAGGAGGACGAGGAGGCGCTACTTTGGAGGAAGATATAAATGGAAAGAGAGACAGCGTAAGAAAGAGAAGACATATCATCCTAGGCTAGATCGCCTACTGCCCACCGAATGACAGGTGCAGGGTTTGTGTGTGCGTACCGGCATGCGTGTGTGTGTGCGTGCGACTGTGCATGCGTGTGTGGATCTGTCTGTGTGTTTCCCATTAAGACCCGAGGGCCCAAAATGACCCGCCGACCCCTTCTGTTTTGGGACAACCCTAGAAGAAAAGATTTGTGTTAAAAAATAAATCTGAATTATTCACAATTTTAAAAAAAATAAAATGTCCAAAAATAGATGCACACACACACACACACACACACACACACACACACACACACACACACACACACACACACACACACACACACACACACACACACACACACACACACACACACACACACACACACACACACACACACACACCAAATTCTTTACATTACAAATCTTATGGAAAATGTACAGGTAACATTTTTAGTGAAAAGGTCTGTTCAACCTATTTAATGACATGCCCACATTAGACAGGCCGGGTTGAAAGTTGCTAACGCCAGCAGTGTGCCATCAATGGGAAGAAGCAGGTGCCAGGTGACAGAGGAGATGGCGCGGGTGGCCCTTCTCCCTCATCAATAACGTCGGCCCTGCAGACGCGGGGCTAATTGCAATATGCCAGGGATAACGAATGCAGCGGCAGCGCAACATGTAAAGAGATATGACAACGGCATAACTAGACTGAATGGACAGTGCCATGGCCTCGGGGGCCATGAGAGATGTGTTGCAATTATGTCTCCGGCTTGGTAATGGGGTGCTCTGTTACACAGCTCTCAAAATGGATGCCTGTGATGTGGCATGCTGCTGGACCCTGAAGCTGTTCTTCGGATATATCGCCCCCTGCCGACAGGCTGTGGTACTGCATACACTATACGACCAAACGGGTCGGTGGCAAAGACTAAGAGGTACTTCTTCCTTCACTATCAGTTTCCTGCTGTGTGTCTCTATGAATGTCTGCCACTCTTTATCTCTGCCCATCCAGTTTGTACAGAATACTGTATAGAGTAGAGTTACAGCACTCAGACCTAAAAAATAAAATCCTCTCTAATTAGTTCTGAATTAATTAAATTAATTAAATTAATTAAAATTTCTCCCGAATTTACGATGATATTCTTTTACGATATTTTTTATTTTTGAAAACCTTACATTTATGAATGCATCCAGCGGGGCATCACAATAAAATTAGGCATATTGGGGCCGATTCATCATGCAATTTACGCTACCGAGATTTCCGACCATGGACCATGGACCATGGGATCAAAGCTTGCGTATAGGCCTAAATGAACACTAAAGAATGCTTTAGTCTTCATGCTGAATCATAGTCACAAAAATCAAATAAAATATGTAGGCTATGTGCCCAACATTGGTCAAGACTCAAAACATAAAAGAAATATAGTCTATATAGGCCAAAATTAGATGTATTGCACATGTATGCATATTCTATGATTTTATGACGGTCTGACAGACTGTCAGTCATGTTTCAGCTAGGGCTAATTGTATAAAAAAAATAGTCCACAGTACACACTGTAACTTTGCAAAGGGCTAAAAATAGACATGATGCAAATCCAAATGATATTATATATTTTCAGTTGACAAAATTAGAGCCGCTTTGGCTCCGCCAACCAATGTCACGCGATTCATATTTTGTATTATTTATTGACCACATTATTGAATGGCATCGGTGTGTTTACAAGTCGGCTGACTCACCCAAAGTTTTAAGCCAGCATTTTTTCGTGGTATTAAAGTATAATATATATGGCTACTCTACGGTATTGATCTCATCATGAATGGCATGCCTCAGCACCGAACGGTCAGGTTCGCCTATTGGACTTCGATCGTGCCAAGTGGCAACTAACTCCAAATGTTCCGCAGATAATTTTAATATTATTGATGATGAGTCTGACATCATCAAATGAACTCATTCATACTAGTAGCCAACTTAGCGAGGAAGGATACACCGTATGGCAGTGGTGGAAAAAGTACTAAATTGTTTTACTTAAGTAAAAGTACCAATACTGCAATTTAGAACTACTTCATTACAAGTAAAAGTACTGAATTGAAAATGTACTTGAGTAAAAGTATAAAAGTATCGGCATCAAAATGTACTTAAAGTACTAAAAGTAAAAGTACTCATATTGCAGAATGTCCCATTTCACAAGTTCAAAATGTGTACAAAATCTATTGAAAATAGCCGATCTACAAGCTCACAATGCGTCGCAACGCGACGCATTGTGAGCTTGTAGATCGGCTATTTTCAAATTGCCAAAATGTATAGCGTTGAAGTGGTTAATGTATGTTTTCTAATCAAAATTAAAATATCCAAAGTAACTAGTAACTAAAGTTTTCAAAAAATTGTAATGAAGTAAAAGTACAAATTTTGGCTCTGAGATGTAGTGAAGTAGAAGTAAAAGTACTGGAAATTGGAAATACTCAAGTACAAATACCTCAAAATTGTACTTAAGTACAGTACTTAAGTAAAAGTACTTAGTTACTTTCCATGGTTGAAAAAGCGTGTCCAGAACAAATCCATTCCCCAAGCATTCCGACAGACAGTGGTATGATAGTAGGCCTAATCCAAAAGATGGACTTCCCCTCATTAATCAATTAATCAATAAAAAATATCTGAAATCTTTTTTTTTCCCTCTGCAAAGGTGGGTGAGCAATTGTTCAATAGAATGTGCTTTTGTAATATCCTTGCCAATAGCCTTGAGGTTGAACTTAAATAAATAAGTTAACTAGAGTTGCATTATAAGTGAGAGTATAAGCTACTTCATAACGTTCAGTCAGTTCATCCATTGCGAGAGACTCGCTTTGCCAAAATAAGCGGATCTACAAGTTCAAGAATGCGGGACGGAGCTTGGAGATCTGTGCATTTTGCAGGTTATGATATGACGCTTTTCACCCTATAGGTTAGATATTTCCTGTTCCTTATATGGCGTGAAATGGGTGTGGATGTTCTGCGACACCTGGCGACACCGGGTGAGACGCAATATGAATTCAGTACGACACATTTGATGAATGTCACGTGAGATTGAGAGTACCGAAAATACACTCTCCTTCAGTCACAATATTTACATACACCTGGGTGTAAATTGCCTGTAAGTGAATCGGGCCCAATGTGTTAATTCAACGACCGCATATATCGGTTGATATCGGCTGATATCGGTATCGGAAATTAGGAGTTGGACAATATCGGGATATCGGATATCGGCAAAAAAGTCAATGTCGGACATCCCTATAAATGTTAGAAAACTTGTGAAATGAGACTTTCAGCATAATGAGTACTACGTTTAGTAATACGTTTAATAGGCTACTTAAAGCATATTTTGATGACAACACCCTTTTGTACTTTTACTCAAGTGCATTTAGAATTGTACTTTGTACCATTGATACTTTTACTTAAGTAAAAAACACGTGACTACTTCCACCACCGCTGATTATGTTGATGATAGTGTACCACAACCACGCCAGTCTAATTCAGTATCACATCATTATTCCCTCCACGGACACACACTCTGAAGCCCAGCGAATGGACTGGATCTGTTCGCCTCTAACGCAACCACACCGGCGTGTGGAACTTAATGAGCGGCTTTAGATTTGCCCGCCAATCACGCCGGCTTAAGCGCCTCAAATCCCCGGGCCCAAAAGACTCCACACCTGAGCGAACGTGGGCGGTAAGTACATCAAGGCGCCGTCAGCCGCGGCGGTACCATGACCATCTGCATGGGTGTATGAGGGAGGGCTGCGCCGCCGCATTAAGCCCCCCCCCCGCCAGAAGTAAGTTCATTACACAGCCTGAGTGGGGAGGACGGTACAGACGGCCTTGATCAATGTACGTAGATGAACGTTCCGCACCGCCGGGCGACAGATGTAATTCTGAACAGATTCTGTACATGCACGCGCACGTGTGTGTGTGTGTGTGTGTGTGTGTGTGTGTGTGTGTGTGTGTGTGTGTGTGTGTGTGTGTGTGTGTGTGTGTGTGTGTGTGCGCACAACACGTGCATGGAGAGACAGGACATGGAACAGAATTATTAAGTGTACCCATGTGTGAGTGACTGACTGACTGACTGACTGGGCCTATGTATAGGAAGGTTTAGCTAAACATGAATCATGTGCATTGATTTCATACGATGTCTCCTGAGTCGTCAGAGTATATAGTGTCATAAATGGCCAGACAGTGGATTTGGTGACCATTTCATTATCGACAATCGTCTAAAATTTGATTCCAATGCTGAAAAGGTAGGCATTATGCCACATCAGCCGCGAGTCTCAAGGTCATCAATTTGGAAGCAAAGGTCAAAATAAATGATCACTGTACGTGGCCTCGGGCCTCAGCTCCTTCCAGAGCCATGATATGCTGATGACAGCCGCGTACAGCCGCGTGGAGACAAAACGATGAATTTGATCAAACACCGACGACAACCGGCAGATGATAGAGGGAGCATGCATGTACTCCATCATCGTTAGCCATGCACGGCGTTTCCTCGCCAGACGCTGGGATATCATTTGAATGCATTTGGCCGCTTGGCTGGCAGCGTGGGAAGAAGTCAACTAAAAAGTCTGCACGTACACATTTAGACCTGAGGTCGATTCTAATAATGCCTTCTAAATCAGTAGGATTTAGAAGGCCCATAATTCCTGTGGAGTAAAAAGTACAATAAGTGCCTCTGAGATGTGGTGCATGTAGACGTGAAAGTACGCCAGTTCCATCCATCCATTTTCAACCGCTTATCCGTAGTCGGGTCCACCAGAGTGCTCCAGACTTCCCTGCAGAGCAACATTAGTGACTTCCTCCTGGGGGATTCCGAGACGTTCCAAGGCCAGTGAGTCGATGTGTTTCCTCCAACTGCGCCTTGGTCTGCCCCGGGGTCTCCTCCCAGTGGGACGTGCATCGAGGACCTTCCTATAGGGAGACACCCGAGAGGCATCCTAACCAGATGCCCGAACCACCTAAGCTGGCTCCTTTCCAGGCGAAGGAGCAGTGGTTCTACTCCGAGTCTCTCTCGTGTGACTTCGGCCGCTTGTATTCGCGACCTAGTAGGTAGGCCAGTTGAAAAATGGAAATACTCCAGTAAAGAAAAACAAATGCCTCAAAACTGTACAGTACAATACTTGAGTACATTTACTTTACTGTTAACTTGGGCAGGCAGGCAGGCAGGCAGGCAGGCAGGCAGACCATTATATTGTCTTACTCCAGTCTGTTAGCCTTGCCTTGGCGTCAATCTTCTGATCTGCTGGCTTTGTCTTCTTTTCATCTTTTCTTTTTTTTTCTTTTGTGAATATTATTTATTATTTCCATAGTGCTTTTTTGTTTTGTTTTGCTTTGTCTGTCAGCTCTTCCACCCGGGGGAATGGGAAAGAAATCTGCTTGACAAAGCAGTATCTGTATGGATGTATAGATTAATGTTTGCACACCCGCCAGAGCCTAGCAGTTGTCTGCGTGGGGAGAATGGAAGAATTCCGCGGAGGACAAAGACGACATGACATGTTGGGTTTTTGTAACTTCAGAGGGAGGGATGGATCACAACAACTCGCAGAAATGGACGGTGGCACTGCACGCTGAGCAGTGGCGTGCACAGACAGACACTAGGGGGTGCTAGAGCACTCCCTGCCCTTTTGGCAATGTGCCCTTTTGAAAAAGAAAAAAAAAGTTGTTTTGTTTGTTTGTACACTGTAGCCTACAGTATGTGGACCATGGACCATCTATAAATCTCACACTATTAAGGCAACCGGCCGGTTCCACGCGCTGCACAAGGTGCCCTTTTTTCACTTGAGCACCTGCCCCTCTAAATGTCTGTGCACGCCACTGGCGGCACTGCACGCTGAGAGAGCCAGACTTTCACTTATTATTTGTTTCTCCCCAATTCAAATAACTTTGTTTTTCCACACGCACCAATGTCACGCACGGACCAGGACAGATGGAAACACAGAGAGCAAACGCTCGTTTTGGCAAAAACAAAAAAGGAAGAACGCACAAATACAGAACACCCCAAAGCAAATAAAAGTACATTCTTTGAAAGCGGATGAAGAGTATAGCCAATTAGTACACTAAAAAAAACACTTTTATGAGTGTTTATGGCGCTCGGCTGCTGCCAACGGCTCTCCAGAATCGCACACTATGGGAAGGCGATTCCGTGTGATTTAGCTACAACGGCTTGTGAGTGATTTAGTTACAATTTACAATTTATCAGACGCTCTTAATCCAGAGCGATTTACAGTAGGCAAGGTAAACACAAGGTAATGCATCAAATTCATAGAAATAGTAATCTAGGATCATAGGTAAACCATAAGCTATCACCAGTCTAAATATCAAAAAACAAATAACCTGTACATTGAACCTGTACACACTATGATGCTGCCAGGTCAACACATTAAGCTAGCATCTGTCTATATGCATTACATTTCGTCAAGTTATTACTTCATTGGATTGTAAAAAGTTTCAACTACAGTTTCACGGACATTTTGCTAGAATCTTTAGAAGTTTTCAATAATAAAAAAATAATAGACAATCTACAAATTCTGCAGTCTGACGTGTTGCGCGCTTGTAGATCGGCTTAGTGTGCCTTTTTTTGTCGGAAGGCAGAAATACTGCCACCAACATCTGGTGTTATTCAATTCCTAGTCGTGGCATATCTTGACCTGATGAAACGGGAATTAATAAATCATGCTCCATTAAATGTCATTACGCCTGTTAGGCAAATCTAATTCCGCTAAAGTTCACCCGCCGGTTTACTAATTGAATTGAATTGCCCACAATGCAAATGGGCTTCGGTCGTTGTTTGTGCGAGCGTGAAACACACAGAGAGAGAGAGAGAGGGGGGGGGGGGGGGGGGGGGATGAAAGGGAGGGTAAGGAAACAAATAATTGTGAAATTGTGAATTTATACTGATGCCTGTGGGTCCGCCGTAACTTACGTTTGGGAGAGAGAGAGAGAGAGAGAGAGAGAGAGAGAGAGAGAGAGAGAGAGAGAGAGAGAGAGAGAGAGATGGGCGGGGGTGAGCGAGAGGCATGGACAGGTGAATGAATCAGATAAGTGTGTCAACATTTTAGAGAAGGAAATTGACAAAACAGTCAGATAAGCCTCAGACATGGACAGAGGAGGAAGCGTGCACACGAGAGAGAGAGAGAGAGAGAGAGAGAGAGAGAGAGAGAGAGAGAGAGAGATACAAAATGACCCGATATGCGGTATAGCATCCGTCTGGCTGCAGAGTTCATCTGCTGGTGAGTGAGTGGCAGAGATGTTTGTCAGACTTGGCATGTAATGGATTCCATGAAGGAAAATGGTGTATTTATGTGGAAACTGTTTTTCTCCACCCCTCTTTCGGGGGCAGAGGCATCAGTCATGTGAAGCTGTGAAAAATGGAAGTATATCGTTCGTTTGATAGGCTGGTCTTTACTTTCCTCAGGCGCTATAGCTTATCCTTTATCGCACGCGCACACGCGCACACGCACACACGCGCACACACACACACACACACACACACACACACACCCCTTGAGCCAGACGGCACAAAAACAACGCATGGACCAAAAAGCCATATAGCATACATCATAATGGCTACTATTCATTTGACCTTATACATAAGACAGAAACAATGGCAAAAGATTGACACAAAAGATAAAATCAACAACTGCGAACGTTTCGCATCACATACTATAGTATAGCCCAATCATATTTTATGGATAATAATGAAGTTTTATATTTATCTAGGCCTATATTATATCTTTACAAAATTCCTTGAATATATATAGTAATTGCACACACAACAACAAGCTCCACAACTTAAATGGCCCCTTTTGCAACCAGATCTGATTTTAGATGGCCCCTTTTGCAACCAGATCTTATTTTAATGATGTTTGGTCAGACAAGAAACACTTTCCTGCGTTTTTTTATGTGGGGACTTTTTCCCCAACAGGACTTTTGGGACTTTTTCCCCAACGGGACTTTTGGGACTTTTTCCCCAACGGGACTTTTGGGACTTTTTCCCCAACGGGACTTTTTCCCCAACGGGACTTTTTCCCCAACGGGACTTTTTCCACAACGGGACTTTTTCCACAACGGGACTTTTTCCACAACGGGACTTTTTCCACAACGGGACTTTTTCCCCAACGGGACTTTTTCCCCAACGGGACTTTTTCCCCAACGGGACTTTTGGGACTTTTTCCCCAACGGGACTTTTTCCACAACGGGACTTTTTCCCCAAAGGGACTTTACCCCAACGGGACTTTTGGGACTTCTTCCACAACGGGACTTTTTCCCCCAACAAGACTTTTTCCCTGACGGGACTTTTTCCCCAACGGGACTTTTTCCCCAAAGGGACTTTTGGGACTTTTCCCACAACGGGACTTTTCCCCCAACAAGACTTTTTCCCTGACGGGACTTTTTCCCCAACGGGACTTTTTCCCCAACGGGACTTTACCCCAACGGGACTTTCGGGACTTTATCCACAACGGGACTTTTTCCCCAACGGGACTTTTGGGACTTTTTCCCCAACGGGACTTTTTCCCCAACGGGACTTTCGGGACTTTATCCACAACGGGACTTTTTCCCCAACGGGACTTTTGGGACTTTTTCCCCAACGGGACTTTTTCCCCAACGGGACTTTTTCCCCAACGGGACTTTTGGGACTTTTTCCCCAACGGGACTTTTGGGACTTTTTCCCCAACGGGACTTTTTCCCCAACGGGACTTTTGGGACTTTTTCCCCAACGGGACTTTTTCCCCAAAGGGACTTTTCCCACAAAGGGACTTTTTCCCCAACAGGACTTTAGGACTTTTTCCCCAACGGGACTTTTGGGACTTTTTCCCCAACGGGACTTTTGGGACTTTTTCCCCAACGGGACTTTTGGGACTTTTCCCCCAACGGGACTTTTGGGACCTTTCCCCCAACGGGACTTTTCCCCCAACGGGACTTTTCCCCCAACGGGACTTTTCCCCCAACGGGACTTTTCCCCCAACGGGACTTTTCCCCCAAAGGGACTTTTCCCCCAACGGGACTTTTCCCCCAAAGGGACTTTTCCCCCAACGGGACTTTTCCCCCAAAGGGACTTTTCCCCCAAAGGGACTTTTCCCCCAACGGGACTTTTCCCCCAAAGGGACTTTTCCCCCAACGGGACTTTTCCCCCAAAGGGACTTTTCCCCCAACGGGACTTTTCCCCCAAAGGGACTTTTCCCCCAACGGGACTTTTCCCCCAAAGGGACTTTTGGGACTTTTCCCCCAAAGGGACTTTTGGGACTTTTCCCCCAAAGGGACTTTTGGGACTTTTTCCCCAAAGGGACTTTTTCCCCAAAGGGACTTTTTCCCTGACGGGACTTTTTCCCCAACGGGACTTTTGGGACTTTTTCCCCAACGGGACTTTTTCCCCCAAAGGGACTTTTCCCCCAAAGGGACTTTTGGGACTTTTTCCCCAAAGGGACTTTTTCCCCAAAGGGACTTTTGGGACTTTTCCCCCAAAGGGACTTTTGGGACTTTTTCCCCAAAGGGACTTTTTCCCCAAAGGGACTTTTGGGACTTTTCCCCCAAAGGGACTTTTGGGACTTTTTCCCCAAAGGGACTTTTTCCCCAAAGGGACTTTTTCCCTGACGGGACTTTTTCCCCAACGGGACTTTTTCCCCAACGGGACTTTTGGGACTTTTTCCCCAACGGGACTTTTTCCCCAACGGGACTTTTTCCCCAACGAGACTTTTTCCCCAACGGGACTTTTGGGACTTTTTCTCCAACGGGACTTTTGGGACTCTTTCCCCAACGGGACTTTTTCCTGACGGGACTTTTTCCCCAACGGGACTTTTTCCCCAACGGGACTTTTTCCCCAAAGGGACTTTACCCCAACGGGACTTTCGGGACTTTATCCACAACGGGACTTTTTCCCCAACGGGACTTTTGGGACTTTTTCCCCAACAGGACTTTTTCCCCAACGGGACTTTTGGGACTTTTCCCCCAACGGGACTTTTGGGACCTTTCCCCCAACGGGACTTTTCCCCCAAAGGGACTTTTCCCCCAAAGGGACTTTTGGGACTTTTTCCCCAAAGGGACTTTTTCCCTGATGGGACTTTTTCCCCAACGGGACTTTTGGGACTTTTTCCCCAACGGGACTTTTTCCCCAAAGGGACTTTTGGGACTTTTCCCCCAAAGGGACTTTTTCCCCAACGGGACTTTTGGGACTTTTTCCCCAACGGGACTTTTTCCCCAAAGGGACTTTTGGGACTTTTCCCCCAAAGGGACTTTTTCCCCAACGGGACTTTTGGGACTTTTTCCCCAACGAGACTTTTTCCCCAACGGGACTTTTGGGACTTTTTCTCCAACGGGACTTTTGGGACTTTTTCCCCAACGGGACTTTTGGGACTTTTTCCCCACTGGGACTTTTTCCCCAACGAGACTTTTTCCCCAACGAGACTTTTTCCCCAACGGGACTTTTTCCCCAACGGGACTTTTTCCCCAACGGGACTTTTGGGACTTTTTCCCCAACGGGACTTTTTCCCCAACGGGACTTTTTCCCCAAGTGTCCTGCATGGACTCCATGATGTCATGGACGAAAACCCCCAGGAAAGGGTTTCTTAATTGTCTCCCAAACATCATTAAAATATAAGAACCGGTTGCAAAAGGGGTGAAGTGGCCCTTTAACTGTTCAGCCCAAATCACATTTTGGCCTAGATTGAAATCAGATTGGAGATATTATAAAGTCTGAACAGCCCTCCAAATAAATAAATATAGAAGAAGACATCAGATTTTTACAAATCAAGATTTATCCTGGGTCTTTTATAGTCAGCGAGTGGCCACCGGCATCGTTACCACAGCAACAGTAGAAGAACAGATCCAATCTGATCATCACACGCAAATTATGCCAGTGTCTGTGTAGTCTATATCAGAACAATTTACAATTTACAATGTAGGCATTTAGCAGACGCTCTTAATCCAGAGCGACTTACATTAGGCAAGAACAAAAGTAAGGGAATACATCACATATATAAAATGCATTTATCAAGAAACATGCGTAAGCTAAGAACGTAACTAGAACATATCTATATAATGACACTATACATATTAACTATACATATATACTATACTATGCTATACATATGTACTATGATGTGCTATGACTACATACAATGCAATTATTGTGCTGTCTACATGACATGCTATAAGTCTGTTTCAAATGCTATCTAAGTCTAAAAAGTCTAAGGGGGTAGGATAAGTGCTATGGGCCATGATGGAGTCTGAAAAGGTGGGTCTTCAGACTACGGCGGAAGATTGGGAGTGATGCTGAAGTTCTGATTGCAACGGGGAGTGCATTCCACAGTTTTGGGGCCAGAAGGGAGAAGAGTTTGGGACGTGTGGAGCGTTGTCCCGGCGTTTTTAGTGAGGGTACTTCCAGCTTTCCTGCGTTGGCTGATCTGAGAACCATACTGAGTTATATTAAATTACTAAAATAAATAATGATCCTGCACCTGCGTCAGTAATTATTTAACCAAACTGTATTGCAGACCAAAAGGAAAACACAAAACTGCTTTGTTGATCAAACGATCATCATTAAATTAAATTCAATAATCAATATGTTCAAAATCTGATAAAGTCCAGCAATGGCTTCTAAAAGCAATCTCCTTTAAATGTCTCCAATGAGTATAGTTTCCAAAAAGTAAGCGAACCAATGAGTACTACAGACGAAAAACAGTTTAAGTCCACACTAATTATCCATAATGTATAAATGATGGATAAGGGGTCAGGACAACGAGGCCTTTTCGTGGAGGGTTCAGAATAAAATCTGGAGTCTGTGTCGATCTTCTATTTTCCGAAAATCAAGTAATCCACAAAGTCAGCAAATAAAAAGGCAATGTATTGGTCAAAAAGGGGGGGGGGAACCCAACCTTCCAGTAGTCAGGAGGCTACAGCAGGTTCCGCTTTGTCCAAAAGCTCCGAATGGATTCTGGGCAGGTGAACACTCAATGCAGAAATGTTCCCTGACCAAACTTTTCTTCTTCAGATCAGTTTTCCGGACCCATGCACTACTCTGTTGTTTATCAATTTCTGGTTTGGTATTGGCCTTAACCCATTTTGACCTGAGATCAGATTCTAAAAATGTCTTCTACATCCTGACAGTTTTCTGAAAAAGCTATGTTTCTATGTCAGTCGTTCTTCGATTTTTCAAAAATAGCTAAAGCATAACATAATGCTAACACCAAAAGGGGTTCCCGCCCAAAATGGGTTTTAATGGAAGCTCCAGGCGCCTCACTTCCTGTACTTTTATAGCTGTTCCTGGTACCTCACTTCCTGGAACTATTGTTACAGTCACATGCTTTTTCCCCACAGCTCCCCCTATGGGCAAACCTTGTCAACAGAAAAATGAATGACCATATTAAGTATCCACCACTGGCTGTAAGTGCTCCCAAAAAACAAGAATACTGGCTTTCTTATTTCACACACACACACACACACACACACACACACACACACACACACACACACACACACACACACACACACACACACACACACACACACACACACACACACACACACACACACACACACACACACACACAATTAACTCACTAGTGGTATTCATCTTTGCGATGCCCACTTTTCTATTGACGCCAAATCTTCCACAGTATAGTAGTATGAGAGGTAGGCACAGGGGACTCCATGGACCAAGCCGCACATGCGAGTTATCAGTGCCATAAGTTTCAGACGCATGCATCCGTCTCGGATATAAATACACAAAAGGACAGGCATGCAAATACAGTGTTGAGTGTGTTGGTAGTGAAGCCTTCCCTCCCAACAAATAGAACGTGATTTAACCCATTCAAACGGAGAAAGCAATTCTACAGTATATGCGAACATTTTTGACTAGAATCTTTGGTTCTGGGGGTCCCTGCAGAACAAAATATTTTGAGATGGGGGGTCCGTGGCCAAATACATAATGTTGGGGATCCTTGACATGACAACATGAGAACATATAAAAATGTGTCCGCGACCCACACTTTCACGTCAGGTAGTTGGCTAACAAGCTTTATACGCCTGCCAAGTGAGCTCAACCAGGGCCCAATTCCTTCCTATCGGTTGACACCCAGACAAAGTAGACCAATGTTGAACTCCTTCATGCTTCAGATGCGCTGACAGCGTGGTCGCCAAAAACCCCATCCCCGGTGATGCTTCTGAAGCATAAAACCCCATCCCCGGTGATGAAAACCCCATCCCTGGTGATGAAAACCCCATCCCCGGTGATGAAGCATAAACCCCATCCCCGGTGATGCTTCTGAAGCATAAAACCCCATCCCCGGTGATGCTTGTTAAGCATAAAACCCCATCCCCGGTGATGCTTCTGAAGCATAGGATAGAAAACCCCATCCCCGGTGATGCTTCTGAAGCTGATTTGTGAGTGTTCCTTAAATCGGGCATGACTCTAAACACCCCAGTTTCAGAATGTGCTGCCAACACGTACCCCGCCGAACAAGACGTATGGCGGTGTGTGTCTGTGTGTGTGTGCGTGCGCGCACACAAGTGCGTGTTACCATTCACTCACAACGCAGCGCCATCTCACCAGAGAGCCAATTACCCGCGCTCAGCTTGACACCCGTCTAAGCCAGCCACGACATGTTCATACATGTTAATTGCGGCCGTGAACGTTGCGGAGCGCACGGGCCAAAGAGGCTTAGTCTGGCTCGCTGCAAACGCACGGCTCAGGGAGAGCCACAGGAGGCCCCCCAACCCGCCGCATGACAAAATCTCAAAATCCCCTCTCTGCCACCTGTCTCTCTCGCATCTGACTTTTATCCTTCAGTCGGTTCTTGCAATCAATGTCCTTCACGGGCACGTTATTACGGGTCGTTCTGACCTTCGCTGTGAAGAGTGCTTTCTCCGAGATAATGGCAAACATTTGTGTCATTGTGTTACATCACTGACGGGACCGTGCCGGGACCGATTTGTGCAAGGAATGACGACAAGATGAAGATATGCCTCGGCGACCGGCCGGCCGCCGTGCGAGAACGCTGTGAATGGAGAGAATGGAAGGACACGTGTGACGGGAGAATGCAACACAAGAGAGGACAAAGAGAGATGTGATAAATAAATAAATAATGAACGGAACGGATGTGAGATATGATGGGGGGAGGGGTGGGGTGGGGGGAGACAGACAGAGAAAGTTGATAAAAACAGGGCGTATATGGAAGTGGAAGAAAGGCAGAGTTGAGTGGATGGAGGAAAATGTTGAACTCTGGTAAGAAGGACAGTCTATATATCTGTTGTGTGTGAGAGAGAGAGAGAGAGAGAGGGAGAGAGGGAGAGGGAGAGGGAGAGAGAGAGGGAGAGGGAGAGGGAGAGGGAGAGAGAGAAACAAATTAAGTACAGCGTTCAGATAGAGATGAACTACCTGGGCTTTAGCTGTATGGGAACTCGTACAATTCGGCATGCAGATGTAAACACATTTGCATGTTTATACACACAGACGCAAACACGGACTATGCACACAATGTCGGCTCATTTGCATATGCAAACATCCACACCGAGCTCCCTGTCACCACTCGGATGGTTGTGTTCCACGCACGTGCGCACACGCACGCACACACACACACACACACACACACACACACGGTCCCAAGGGCACCGATGCTTAATTTATGTTCCGTCGTATAGCCTACGACGTCATTCCCCGCAGCAAAAAAAATTATCTGATCTACAAGCTCACGTTGTGTCGCACCCGTGTCATGTTATGGGGTTGTAGATCTGTGCCATTTCCACATGCATGACGCTGTCGTACGGCGGAACATCAATCCCGCTTAAGCACATCGGCTCTGATTAGAGGGAGAGAGCGAGAGAGAGAAAGAGAGAGACAGAGAGAGAGACAAAGAGAGAGAGAGAGAGAGAGAGAGAGAGACAGAAAGAGAGAGAGAGAGATGGAGTGGAGTGAAGTGAAGTGACTTGTGCGGGTAATAAATCGTCTCAGGCAGGCGCGCTCTTCAGAGCCACGGCCCCGCCGACCCCCGACAGATGCCAGCTGGCTCGGCCCGCCGGTAGCGCCCGCCCTGATCGGCGGGCCCGGCGGCGCGATGAGCGATGTGGCCGACGGCCGGCGGCAGCCATGGGGGGGGTTCGTCCGCGCCGCCACGGGGCTGCAGGTGCCGACGTCGTTAACATCCAATAAGGAGAGAGCGCAGCGCGGCGGGCGGGGGTAAAGTGATATTGATGGAGGCCCGTTTGCCGGCCGCCCGGTTCATTGAGCAAATATGAGAATGAATATGGCCTTTTGTCGACCGGCAGCACCTTTCATTAATTTTAACGAACAGCAACAGCCTCCGCCGGGCGGGAGCGGCGAATAGCAGCGGTCACTGCAGGTTGACAACCGCCGGCTGTTGGGTCTTTTTCGGGGTGGTTGTCGCTGGTTGCTGATTGGTCCTCCAGATCGCCCCCTCCCCGGCTGCTACATGCAGCAGTGCGTGTGTAGCGGTGCTCGTAGCGTCGGCCCGCGTCGCACTCCTGCTGCCAAACCAACAAAGTCAATTATGTCTGTTGTTTATGTGCGGAGTGGCGAGTTGTGAAGTGTCCTCTTGCCAAGCAGAAGGCACGGTCAGCTGCAAATTAATCCAGAGAGGATTGGGTTTTGTTTTGGCTTGCACAATTTGTTTAGTTCTTTTCTTTTTTTTGTGTGTGTTTTTTTCCTTCCCTCCCTCACGGCGCCAGCACTGCCAGGAGATGGAGTAGCCAATTTTATTCAGTGATGGAAGATCAAGTACTCAATGCATTATTTTCAAAGCAATACCACAAATGTAGAAAGACTATGTTAAAAGTAACAGGCCTATTGAGTAATGAGTACATTGAGTACATGAACATGAAGTGTATTTATTAAATATGGTATACTACCCTGTATATACGGACCATGAGACTTAAAGGGGCATTCCACTCATTTTCAACATTTTACTATGTCATTAATATACCTTAGAGCTGTTCTGTGTTTCCTAGAACTAGAGGTCTGAAAAAAATCCTTAACATGGTGAAACACATCTTGATGATGTCATCAAGATGTGTTTCACCATGTTAATGGTTTTTTTCATAATTACAGTTCTAGGAAACACAGAATGGGGGAACTTTTTTATTATTTCCACACAACAGCTCTAAGGTATATTAATGACATAGTAAAATGTTGAAAATGGGTGGTTTTCCCCTTTAACTGGGTGCCTTGGTTCCAGGCTCAAAATAATTAATGTAAATATTTTCGGAAATCTCTATGGAAAAAGAAAAGAAGTGCAAGCAACCAGTTTTATGAAAACAATTCCAAAAGAAGCGACTATGGGCCAGCGCACACACAGACACACAGCTAAATTATTTAAGCATCAAGACCAGTCTAACCACTTTGAATCTATTGGCTGTTTTGAAAAAGAATATTGCACAAAAATATCAAACATTATGGAATGTTTTTGAAACAACACAAATCAATACCAATATTTACAAGCAACGGTATATATAAAAACAAGCCCAAATGCACTGAAGGTTTCTTTACTCATTGCTTCCTTTGTGTCTCCATAGGGAACCACTGCTGGTCATCCAATTATTGGCTTAGGAATGAGACAAAAACAAAGCGATATCCATGAATTCAAGTCTCCATGGGGTCAGTCATTAATCGATAGAGAAAAAAAAACTTTGGCGGGTGAACTATATCCTTTAAGTCAAGAAACAACTCAATCATGGCACAGAGCGGCAATCATTACTGTGCTGTCAAGCGACAATAATGAGAGTGCAACTACAGGGCAGAGCTCTGTGCATTCGTCTATAGTATAGACCAGGGGTTCTCAACCCGTGGGTCGCGACCCCCCGGGGGGTCCCCAGATTATTAAAAAAATATATATATATTTTTTTTTTTTTTCTTTTTTTTTCAACTGAATGGCTGGAAAGTGGAAATGAAGAGTTTACATATAGTACACATAGACATGCATACACCTTCCCTATTTATTGATGGTGTATTGTCTCTATTATTAAGGTTATTGTAGCAGTCAATTTATATTGGGGGTCGGGAGGGGGCGGGGCGGGGGTCCCGAGACACTGCCAAAGCATTTCCGGGGGTCCCCGGCCAAAAACGTTGAGAACCCCTGGTATAGACGAATAGGGATGCTATAGTATAGCCTCTACGTATACTATAGCATCCCTATTCTGGGGCAAACATTTGGCAAACAGACATACAGTACATCGGCTAATTTCGGCAGGTATTTGGTGTTGTGGGGAAAAACACAAAGAAAAACAAGGGCATAGCTATAGCTAACGACCCCTGGGGGACTCCGGTCAACAAAGTAGTGTGGGGTTTAAGTGGTGACATGGGCTGGTATGTTCTAAGCACAAGCACCATTTCTCATTACCCTGCTTGTAGCAATGCATGGCAGGGTGTTATTATAATCAGTCTGTGCGTGTGCGTTTGTCTTTGTGTCTGTGTGTGTTTGTGTGTTATGTGCGTGTGTGTGTGTGTGTGTGTGTGTGTGTGTGTGTGTGTGTGTGTGTGTGTGTGGGGGGGGGGGGGTCTGTTTGTCTGTCGCTGTGACTTTCTCTGAATGAGATTACCAGAAAATGGCTTTTCTTTGCGCAGTATAGGCCTCGGATAGATGCTACAACAAGCCACAGCTTGTTAGCTTACTAACGCAATTGCACCGCTCATCCGCCACAAGCCTCATTAGGCACGCGCTGTCACCTGGCCTCTCCCGGGCACGCGTTGCTGAAGCGGTTGCTGCATGCATCCGCTCGCTCAGGGCGCCTCGGCGGCGATGCGTTGCACTGTTGTTCAGAAGCATGTCGACGCCGTGCTGACAGACCAATGCGGCGAGACCACGTTAGCATGTCAACGTCTTCATTTGAGCATCTGTATAAGTAAACCACATCTTGCTGGTGGATGGTATAGGAATACAAAGCAGCCAGTTAACACATTAAGAGCAGAGGCTCATTCTACAAATGCCTTCTAAATCAGTGATTCTCAATCTGTTTTGTGCTTGCAGAGCGTGTAGATCTGCTGTTTTTCATTAGCCAAGGCTGAAATCTAAAACGATACGGATGCGTTCTCGGTTTTAATGCGTTAAGCCTCGGTTATACTTAGTTGTCTGTCGAAAATAGCCGAATTACAAGCTCAGTGTGCGTCGCAGCTATTTTCGGATCTAAACCTGGTTCTGGATCACTTGCGACGACAATTAGTTTCTGAGGGGGAAAAAAAATGCTTTTTTGAACTAGGGCTGTCAATTTCTATTTTACTAATTCATTGCATGAACTATCGCAATTAATCACATTTTCTCCAACGATCAAATTTGGAACAAAATAAACTACCATCTAATGAATCAGGAATCCACACACATCAAAGGTTTTTCCAGTGGTGTAGCGGTGTTTTGAGAAGTGGGTAACAAATCTAATCTTATATTATAATTGGTTTACGGGAGGATTGCCCGGCATGCCGGGGAATCACGTAGTCAGGCACATGTCACCGTTGTGGCCAAAAGACTTAGGTTTGACCAACACGTTACATCCATTCATGTTTTCAGCAAAGACTCCATGTAATCCGTAAATTAAATATGTTGTCCGTTATTTACTGTACAAAAGCATTATTCAACCTGTTCGGTTGTATTGTTCCACATGTTTTTACACTAGGAAATACTGTCCATGCAGTCAGAAACGAACTTTTCAGTATTACCCATATTGCTTCCAAGATCATTGGACGTCCCACACCCACACTCTCGCTTAGCACTTTCGATATCAAATGACACTGGTCATGTGTATTTGTTGTTGTATTTGCTGTTTTTCATACCAATGTTTGATTACTGTTTACTTTTTATAAACTATTTGTTTATTATCTTAGGTGAGAACCTAAGAGAACCTAAGATCATTTTTTTATTCACTCTGAAATTCAGTGAATAAAAAAACCCGCTTATCCGTAGTCGGGTCGTGGGGGCAACAGCTCCACCAGAGTGCTCCAGACTTCCCTCTCCAGAGCAACATTAGTGACTTCCTCCTGGGGGATCCCGAGACGTTCCAAGGCCAGTTGGTCAATGTATTTCCTCCAACTGCGCCTTGGTCTGCCCCGGGGTCTCCTCCCAGTGGGACGCGCGTCGAGGACCTCCCTAGGGAGACGCCCGAGAGGCATCCTAACCAGATGCCCGAACCACCTAAACTGGCTCCTTTCCAATAATGATCATTTCAAATAACGCAGTGGTGTAAAAGTACAATAAGTGGCTCCAAAATGTATTGGAGTAGAAAGTAAAAGTACTGAAAATTGGAAATACTCAAGTAAAGTAAGAAAATACCTCAATATTGTACTTGAGTAAAATGTACTTTAGTTATTTTACACCACTGCGTGTATGTACTGTATACTAGGCAATACAAATGACAGCTTGCAGCTTTGACTCGTGCATGCATGTAGGCTACAGCAGGGGTTCTCAACCCGTGGGTCGCGACCCCTCGGGGGGTCGCCAAATTATTTTAGGGGGTCCCCAAATTATTTTCAAAAAAAAAATATATATATATATTTTTATTTTTTATTTTTTTTCACGATTTTTCAAAAATAGCAGACCTACAAGCTCGTAGCGCGCCACTCGGTGGCGCGCTACGAGCTTGTAGATCTGCTATTTTTCAATAGCTAAATTATAACAATGCTTAAAACACCAAAAGGGGTTCCCGCCCAAAATGGTTTAAGGTTATTGTAGCAGTCAATTTATATTGGGGATCGGGAGGGGGGCGGGGCGGGGGTCCCGAGACATTGCCAAAGCATTTCCGGGGGTCCCCGGCCAAAAACTTTGAGAACCCCTGGGCTACAGTATAAGGAACAATTAAGTTTATGTATGAGAATAATGCATGATTGCAGCTCTCCCGTCCGCGTGCACCGATGCAGGACATTATTCATCAACACGTACAGTACAGTATACAGTATATGACGCATGAGCGCCCATCGCTCTGCATGTGGACGCATGTAAACATGCATCAATTATATCTAAGAAGTGAATCTGGTGATGGGGTAGTTAATTAACCCATTCAGGCCTGACGTCGAAATTACAAAAAAAAACGTTTTCTAAATCATGACAATTTTCGGAAAGATTTGAGGCACATTTTAACGATTTTTCAAAAATAGCAGACCTACAAGTTCATAGCGCGCCACTCGGTGGCGCGCTATGAGCTTGTAGATCTGCTATTTTTCAATAGCTAAATTATAACAATGTTTAAAACACCAAAAGGGGTTCCCGCCCCAAAATGGGTTAATTAATGGTTAATGTGGTTAAACGCTAACGTGACATGGATGCGTTCCAGGTCTCAATGGATTAAAAGGCACAATAACAAGCACTGTATCGACTCTAGAGCTAAGAAGCTGATGTTGACTCGTTACGTTTCCCAACCAATCAATATTGAGTATAGCAGTACTCTATAGCTGGCTGGCAGCCCAGTGTTCATGCTATAGGTTTTAGCTCGCGGTTTTGGCATCGCCAAATCCCGATACTCCACACTCATGTTGCCGACATGTCAGATACTTTAGAACAAAAAAAAACGAAAAAAAAACATATTGCATCGTCACAAACGAACAACATTTTACATCTGCCAAATTAGCAATTACATTAACCCATTTAGGCCTGACCTCGAAATTTAAAAACATTCTTCCAAATCCTCCAGTTTTCTGAAATAAATATTTTCACGATTTAAAAAAAATAGCAGACCTACAAGCTCGTAGCGCGCCACTCGGTGGCGCGCTATGAGCTTGTAGATCTGCTATTTTTCAATAGCTAAATTATAACATAATGTTTAAAACACCAAAAGGGGTTCCCGCCCAGAATGGGTTAAGTCTCATCAAGTCAAATTAGCAATTACATTAAGTTTATGCCTGTTACTAGGCCCTTGCGGCTTGTGATCTTTTCATCGCATTTCCAGCCTTTAATAACTGCGGCAAGCCGTATAGATTATGGCGGAGAAGGAGCCTGATGAATAAATCACCGCTGGAGATTTTCACGTGCGTCTGCATTTCTGAGGTGAAGTTTGGGAGGAGGCAGAGTCACACGCTGAGAGGAGAGACTGATGGCGTTCGGGGGAGAGGTATGCCGTGGAGAGAGCGGGAAGGGACCCCGCTGGGCTGTTGTTTCTGGGGGACGGATGGCCCACGGGGCCGTCGACAACGCAGCCCCTCTCCCCAAGTAATGGATTATAGGGTCCGCTTGGTGCCACCCGCTGCACCAAGTCAGCAGGCCTGCTTAGGCACGCGGAATTGGAATGTCATGAGCTGAATGTTTAAGGAATTCATGTAGGGGGACTCTTAAAGCTGCCCTTTGCAGTCTGCACATTTCCCTCTCTTCCCTCCCTCTTCTCTGTCATCCAAGAGGGGAAAAAAATAAATATATATATATATATATATATATATATATATATATATATATATATAAATAAAAGCAGACATGGCAACACTGCCTGCCAGGCCAGGTATATGGAGTGAGCGAGCGCCGTCTCGGAAGGCTGAGCCTGATCGTTATACTGGCTGAGCGCAGCGCGCCACGGTGGGACGCCACCGCCAACTTCCCCCAGACGGAGCGATCGAGAGGCCGGCAGAGATGGAAAACACAATCCGGCGGCTTACATCTCACCCTCGGTGCACTTGATGCATGGGCTCACCGCTCCTTCACTGCAACTCCAACAGCCAAAGACACAGCCATATTCTCCTGGCCTCACGCCCCAAAGTCCCAGGGATGAAGCTGAAAGCCTGGGCATCGTCCCAGCCAGGCTGCCTGCAAGAAGGCACCGCAAAAAAAGTGAAAAACCCATGGTAGCACGTTCCCCCTATACTCTTCCCATCTTTTTCTCCTAGTTTGAATCCATTAGAAGAACTGGGAAAGCATCGGTGTCATTTTAGGTTTTAGCCATATACGACAAAAAAAAAAAAATCTGAAAACTCGTAGTACTTAGAAGTACAAACATGACAGATGTACAAGCTCCCGTGCCACGCTGAAAGCTTGTACATCTGCTATTTTTGTACATTTTCAGTGTTCAGAAAAATGTAATAATAATAATAAGACAATATTTGGTCTCTTCTAGCTGGGCGTCCCTGGCACAAAACATTTGCGGACAAACAAAAAATAGAATCAATGTGTAATCTGCACCAATCGTTCCTTCTCGAGGCCCTGAAGATAGGGAGCTGGCGAGAGAGTGTTCGCTCACTCCCCTCCCCTCCCCTCCCCTCCCCTCACAGGTGTGAGAGCGGTTGATAGGGGCGGGGGGAGGGGGGGAGGGGGGCTATGGTGGCGTCAGCCATCCGTCCGCCGGAGAGCAGCGATACGGAGGTCCGCCATGGCCGGAGACTGACCTTCACTCACAAAGCGAGCACACAGATGGAGTGCTCTCAGAGGCCACATACAAAGGGGGCGGCGGTTCCGCATGACTAAACCAAATGACTGTAATCTCCCCAGCAAAAAGGCTGGAAAGCAGACACAGACAGACAGACAGACAGACAGACAGACAGACAGACAGACAGACAGACAGACAGACAGACAGACAGACAGACAGGCAGGCAGGCAGGCAGGCAGGCAGACAGACAGACAGACAGACAGACAGTGTTGGAATTTGTATGTTGAGGAATGAAAATAAAATCATTGTGTCGGTATTTTAATGCTGCATTGTGTGATATTTTCGATCGTCTCATTATGCCTGACAAATGTGACACGTGTACAAAGCTTGCATTGAGGTGCATAACGTACTAACGACCGGAATGTGTGCACTGTTGTGCTTTCCTCTCTTTACCAAAGCATGTCAAAATGTGGCCAGACTCCGGGCTCAGCCCGCCCAAGCTTCTGACAGATTTGCCGAAATCTCAGAGCCTTCCTCGCTCCTTAATATCTGCTCGCCCCCTTCCTTCCATGTCCCCGTCTCACACCTCTCCTTAATATCTGCTCGCCCCCTTCCTTCCATGTCCCCGTCTCTCACACCTCTCCTTAATATCTGCTCGCCCGGGTCGCCCCCTTCCTTCCATGTCCCCGTCTCACACCTCTCCCATGTGGCCTATATATTTAAGTTTGAGATCTATCTGCAATGGACAGTAAAAACTGCAATAAGTGACCAGTTACTGTATCTATACTTAATTATAACACAATGAAATAACTGATAGATAATGGAGATATAGATACCACTCTATGTTGTTTTTTTTGTCACACATTGTCGGTTTAGGGTGCGCACAGTAGCAGAGACGTGCGGATGGTGGGTTTAGCCGCGGTAACCACAGTTCAGGGGGATTTTGGGTCAATGAAATATAATTAATTAATATTGGATAAACTGCTGGTGAAATAATGTGGGGACATCTATTTATAGGCGTATTAAAGCGCACAAAATATTGGTGTGCATTAGTAGTATTTTAATATTACGTAATTTTCCATCAGGCATTTGCTGCCTGCGTCGTCGCCTACTACACGTTGCCGGGGGGGGTCCTTCAATGTCCAAACAACAACAACATGGACTACAGGCATAGTGAGAAGCTTAAGTCTGCCCACCACAAACGAGGAACACAAGGGTGTAAATTAGTACCCTAGCCTGCCAAACACAAGACTCTGGTGAACCAGGGTTTACATTCTTTAATCCAAGTTTTAATTCGGATCATATCGTAGCTAATGAAGCTATCGCGTAAACATTGAGTGAGACACTGGCCGCGGCCATTTTGAAGATGCGCGCGCATCCACTTGCATTGTAAGCCGTAAGCCCTGTCTTCAAAGCCCTGTATCTCAGAAAGGACATTGAGGGGGCAGTTTCTGGCCCAGACAAGCGTTTTCAACGGTCTGTAGCAGGCGCTGTGATACTCGCGGTCAGCTTTTTTCACCGCCGAGCGAGACAACAACAACCGGTCATGATACCACACAGCAGTTTTTCACAGGAGCATGCGATTACGGATATTTGGATCTTCAAAGTAAGTGTTACGTGCGATAAAACCTTGGCAATACGCTATCGAGGGATTAATTAATGCTGGCGGTAAATGTATTAAAACAAAATAGACAAGAAGGGAGGAATAAAAGTTTGGCGTTAGACTGGGAGTGATTTAAGTTCTTTACTGCCGCCGCTGACTGGATCATATGCCTTATGAAAAGACGTTGCAATGCACACACACACACACACACACACACACACACACACACATCTAAAATGACACAGATGCTTTCCCAGTCATTATCCCTAGGGGCGCCGTAAACAGTTTCAAAGAAAGGGAAAGCACAGACGGTGCACCCGGCCAGCTGCTATACTCTCTCTGAAGCAGCGACGGCTCCAGAACATTGTGACTGGGGGTGCTATGGAGGGGCTGGCTATTTAGAGGGGGTGGTAATGAATCTTGGTTTACATAGAAGTCAGTCAATTTGGCTTGTTTGGAGGGGGGGCTTAGGGGAGGACTAAGCCTCCACTAGAGGGGGCTAAAGCACCCCCTTGCCCCCTCCTGGAGCCGTACCTGCTCTGAAGGTGCTTTTTTTTGTTCCCTCACTAATGCAAAGGGCTTACGGGATATCTGCCCTTCTGTTTTGCATTATAGGAAGCAGAGGCCAGGATGGCTGGGACAGGATATTTCCAGAGCTCACTATGGCTCTCTTTGACTGCACGTAATTCCTCCATTAACCGGTTAAAACCGGGAAGGCATGTCCATGTCATTTTAGATTGAACCACTTCAACCATTATTGTGTACTTTGGCCATTTAAAAAGAGCAGATATACTATGAGCTTGTAGATCAGCTATTTTTTTAAATCGTACAAATTGAGCATTGAGCATATATATATACAGTATATATATAGCGAACATTTCTAACTCAAGTCTGGGGTGTCAGTGGCCAAATATGTATCATGTTGGGTGGTCCTTGACATGTTTTTTTTTTTTTATGTTTTTTTTTGTGGCTTTCGCCTTTATTTTATATTTTTTATGGAGGGACAGACAGTAGGCTGACAGGAAATGGGGAGAGAGATGGGGGGGAAGACATGCAGTAAAGGCCGTCGGGATCGGGAGTCGAACCCGCGGCACACTGCCAGACTGGATTACCAGCCAAGGTTGCTGGACCACTGAGCCATGGCCCAGGCCGACATGAAGGTTTTGATCACCACTAATACAACAACATACGTTTTTTTTTTTTTTTTGGTTTAAAAAAACGTAGAAGACATGTTTCGAGTTGGCTTCAGGTCTAAATGGGTTAATAACTAATAGGTGGAACATTAAAGAAGAAAATGGCAAGTGTGTCTTGAGGGCTCGCATTAAGCTCGGTGGCAAAGCATCTCCTTATCTGTGTGTGGGATGAGAAGGCACCGAAGACGCGATGCACTAGCCTTTGTTTGACCCGTTCCATCCATTAGCTCTATATCAGGCACTGCTAAAAGCACACCGATACAGAGTGCAGGGCAAACACAGCATGCATTCAGAACACACACACACTGTATCTGGAGGCCATGTTCCCTTCATGCAATTATGCTTAACATTTATTCAGTACAAATGATACATTTCTGCCGCACATATCCGTGCGGATGAGAGTGCCTGAATAGAACGGAATAGAATTTAAAATCGCCCCTCACTTACAAAGCCATCCTTTCATGATCAAGCTTGGCACCATCATAATATGTGACTAAATTTGACTGAGGGACTGCCATTGGATTTTTTTGAATTATCGTTTTTTCATGTCATATGAAAGCAGCGAATCATAGCTCCAAATTGACATATTGGTGGTTCAGTTTGACCCACCAGTTTTGGAGATATGGCTTATAGAGTAATGTCTTGCAGAGAAACAGCGAGTTGAGAAAACAGGCTTGAAAGGTTCACTTCTGTGGTCTCTAACATTACACCTAGCTACATGTTTGGGCATTTATCTCATATTATATGTCGATTTCAGCTCTGACATTTATTTCAGACATGTTCTAGTATGTGAAGAGTCTGCCTGTGCTATAAACTCATTTTTGAAAAAATAAATAAAAATGTTTTTCTCCTCTGGTGAAAAGCTGGAATTTGTGCGATGGCAGTCTCTCAGTCAAATCTGGTCACATATATTAAAGAGCCATTGTACACTATTATCCCGCTAGGGCTAGAACGCCAGAATGCATGCAGGCCACCTCATGGTTCCTAGAATCTCCTAGAAGTTTTACGCAGACCGTAATACGCAGACCACAATATATATATATTGTGCTATGATCGCTCGGTAAGCGCCTCCCAAGAAAGCTGCTGGAGAGCGAATGGGGCAGACAGCAAGAAGACATCATCACAGCCTGGGCACGCTGGGCAAGACCTACGCTGTAGACGCCATCATTTGTTTTGGGCGGAAGTTGCGGGATTTTGGCGGAAGTATACCGCTCAAGAAAATGACGTTGATACTTTACAAATCAGTTTACATTCTCCGTGAATGAAACAAGTGTTGTGATTGGTCGAAAAAATATCGTATACGGGGGAAATAAATCTGACGGAAAGCCTGCAGCTCTCTGCCTCACAGTGAGCAGGCTCTCCAGCTCTCCAACAGGCAGCAAGCATTTGTTAGAGCGGACGTTGGGTGGTAAGAGCGAGTATAACCACTGTAATTCACAATCCCATTCTATGTGATATTTGTGAATTTGAACTGATCATTGGTATTTCTCTGTCCCGGAACTCGGGCAATGTCAGGCTCGCTAGGCTGGCAACCTATAGCAACCATTAAACCCTGTCATCAAGAGGAAAATACAAGGAAATGGAAGTGAAAACCAAACCAAACTACAAACCTACCTGTTGAGACCCCCCTGCAAGTGCACGAGTATGGAAAAGCAGTAAAATGCCTAGTACACAGTACCCGGAGGATGGGAATACAAGACCCTGCCAGGGATTCAGGCTGAGTAGAACTACTTACCGTGATAATATTACCTACATCCCCCGCTGCCTTAGTTTTCCTTAAGTCTGAAATGACGATCCTAAGTTAAAACCCTAAAGACTTACCTGTGCTGAACTGCTAGGACAAGGCCCACCTTAGTTGAAGTTCATTCGTTCTGTGAACAGAGACTTTTGTTAACTCTTTGACTGCCTTTTGGAATCCTCTGCAGTGACATGTTTAAATGAAGATTTAAGTTGAATTAAAAGCTATACCTTGGATCCTCAGCGACGACAGCGACCTCTACCTGTGGAAAAGAGAAATTAACTGTTCTGTTTGACCTTTACTCACCTTGAATGCTGAATCTGAAAGCGGGAAAATATTGTGAGATGGGGTCCACAGCCAAATGAAAATGTTTGAGCACCACTGATATAGCAATATAAGGATTTAGAAGACATTTGTTCAATCAGCAGGTGCAGGCATTTAGTTCAATCAATAACCCATTCAGACCTGGTGCAACCTATACGTTGTTCCTTTGAGTCCGGGAGCTACCTCTGTGTCTCATTAGTTGTTGCTATACATGCAGCAACATAATTATTCATTTTTTAATAAGAATTTGAAGGTTTTCAGAAACCTTAGGTTATGTTTTAGAAGGTGTTTCGCCCTCAGCTCAAACGGGTTAATGCCCGTCTCCCCAGTCCCTGGCAGTTCATTAGATTTCCGCACCTCGCCCACTATCCACCTTTTTCTAAATGTATGTTAATACATGCAACACTCTCACGTCTCACCCACCCACACACCCCACAACCCACTCATGCATACTGTATACACACATTACACTACTGACTTCCACACCGCATCCGTTCAGTCTTTGTTTATTTCATTTATATAGCCTACTAATACTTACTTTGCAAACTAAGTCTCCCCTGCTTTTTCTCCCCTAGGCCAGGATCATAACAGCATTCACACATGCAGCCAGCGAGACAATGAAAGACCTATTTAGAAATGCCCCGTTATGATTTTGTGGGCGACTGTGGCTCAGGAGGTAGAGCAGGTCGTCCAATGATCCATGGGTCGGCGGTTCGAATCCCGGCTCCTCCTGGCTACATGTCGTAGTGTCCTTGGGCAAGACACTGAACCCCAAATTGCTCCCGATGTGCTGGTTTGTACCTTGCATGGCTTCCGCCGCAATCGGTGTATGAATGTGTGTGTGAATGGGTGAATGTAATGCACAATCTATGTAAAGCGCCTTGGATAAAGGCGCTATATAAATGCACCATTTACCATTTACCATTTGTGCAACATGTTTAAAATGTCTATCAGGCAGTTTCCCAAACAGTGGGTTGGAACTCGGGACCCATGGTTGGGTCGCAGACCAATTGTTATGGGTCGTGAGTAAAAATAAAAATCTAAATTCAAAAGATTTAAAGGACCACTTCCCACCACTTTTCAATGTATCTTCTGTGGCGTCTCGGTCAGGGACCGCGCGCCACGGGTTTGCAACCCCGGGGAGAGAGAGGGAGAGAGAGGCAGAGTGAAGCACTGTCAGCTCGGCATCATCCAAGATGGGCGGTACTTCCCACGCCACCTCTTCGTTTACCAAATTACCTGACACCTGCGGGCCGACGCCCAGGTGAATAAAAGCCTCTGCCTATCTCAGTCCCTCAGAGACTCTCCCGGGGAAGCAGTGAAACCTACGGCGCTCGGTAAGACAAGCCCATATTCCCTCTCACAAAATAGCACGTCATTTGACAAGATGGTGATGTGTGTTTTCTTAACTCACAGGTCGTTCCACTACATGATGTATGAACACCGTTGGGCTCTGAGGCTATGGCATGAACTTTCCCCCTATACCCCCACCAGTGAGCTAAAAGGAGGAATGTGATAGATCTTACCTGTTGTCCGAGGAGAGGCCCCGGCATGTAGGCTACACTACTTACCGGTAGACGCTCCTCCTGTTCCCTATAAGAAATGACATTACTATTTGGATTGATTTGAACACTTAGTTTGGCATATTATGCAGAAGATAATTGTGATAAATCACAAACCTGAAAATGGGAAGGAAAACCCTAAACTAAACCCATGCACTTACCTCACCCGGTCCTCGGCTGGTCCTCCGACGGTCCGCTGCTGTTCCTCCTCGCTGCCCCCCCCTACCCCCCTGAAAAGAGAGAAACTGACTTTTGCCTAGCAGAGACGCACTTACCCTGTCTGCATCTTTTCTGTGAATAAAAACCATGCCAGAGTTGGCCAAATCTGCAATTGTATCCTGTGTGACTTTGGTGTGTATAGAACAGCGCCCCCCACACTTCATATAATTGGTCCTCACTAATGTTCATGATAAAATGCCACAAATGTTTTTCTACCCCGTCTGTATCTCATAGGAGGGCTATGGGCAGTTTAGAAACCCGTCCACCAGTGACATAATCAATGGGGAATCCAAGCTAATAGAAACTGCAGGCTTTCTATTCCTGAAAGTTGCAATGTGATAATGGAAGCCATCGTTCTCATGATAATACAAATCTAAATATATATTTTAAAAAATATACTGAACTGACCACAGCCCTCCTATGAGACACAGACTGAGTATTAAAAAAATGGTGGCATTTTATCATGGACATTAGTGAGGAGTCTGAGGACCAATTATATGGAGATACGCTGAAAAGTGGTCCTTTAATAAAGTTTAAACAAACATTTAAATAAAATGCAAGAAATCTAATCATCCTACTATAAATGCACCACGTCTCTGCGTGCGTGTGTGTACGGTTGTAATGCACGTAACTCGAGAACCGTTTGCCCCCTCAAATTCGACACACACGTTCCACACCCCCACAGGGAGAGCAGTGCCCGGCATCGAGTCGGTCGGACCCACAAAAGGCTCTGGTCAGGCTCTGCCAGTGGGCCTAATCAGCTCAATTCCTCTAACCTCTGCAATTTGCAGCCTCTGCCTCAACCAATTGATTGCCATGGCAACCCCCACACCTCCAAATTGATTACTTAACCAGTCCACTTTTCACAGTCAGTTTGCAGCACTGTTCAGGCACAGGCAGACGGACAGATGCAGAGATCTCCATGTGGGACATAGACGAACAGTTAAAATGGGTGCTGTAACAGGTATTGCATAGTAGATCTCCATATACAGTATGGGCACAAAAGGGACACAGGTAGTTAAAACGGGTGCTATGACAAGTTGACAACGGGTATTATTAGGTTCCCAAGTTGCATCGTTCTCAAGTAGGCCGGAGGCCGACAGGCACGTACAGGTCTAGTTTCCATAAATAGATCTACAAGCTCATAACATGGCACGAAGCAACGTGTTGTGAGCTCATAAATCTATGCTATTTTCACTAGTTTGGGTCCCAGGCAGAAGTGTGATTTCTCTTGTGGGTCTCGAGCTAAAACATTTGGGATCCACTGCTCTAAGAGGGTCCCGGACCGCAGGTTAATACTGGGCTCAATTCCCAAATATTTTTTCTAAACAATCAATGCCATGTTTTTTTTGGCGAATTATTAACCTCAGAGACCCTAAAGGCTATGGGCTACATGGGCGACAGTATTGGGACTAGCCTACCACGCACAACCCTTGGCTATACGGTATGGACAGACACACACAACAACTAGGCCTATACTCATTTCAATTGCGGCCAATCATCTGACTCATACGTAGACAAAAAGTGACCTTCTCCACACACATTTGTTCTTTTTTTATTAATTTTTATTTATTGTATCCCATATTCAGCTATTAGTGTAGATTTCCATCCTACACAAACCTTAAATTCCCATTGAAAATGAATGGAGAATTTTACGTCATAGTGTCTATTTTACGTCATAGTGTGAGCAAATCAGCATAGTGTCTATTTTATATCATGATGATGTACGATGATAAGAGCGCCTCACTTCACACGGGTGTAATTTTTGTGTTTTCAGTTTTGATTTTAGCATTCTGCCACCGACCCCGTTTCTAATCCAAAGATAAATTAAATTGTATCTCTTTAACATCAACAGGAGATGCTTGACAGCGCGCACAAACTGCCATATTACAAGCTACATAATGGAATACATCACTGCTTAATAAAACGCTCCTCCATCCCAACAGGCAATTAAATGTGGAACGACTTAATGGGTGTAATAATTTTCTCCCAGACTGAAATCAATGCTTTGGACGCTAAATGCAAATGATCACGCTTTGACAAACGCATAAAGTGGATTTGCTCAATTTCAGCATTTGTGAGCCTTTTTCTTATATAGTGTCAGTGAAGACTCAGTGATGATTTCCGAGGCCGCTGATATTCTGGGTGAAGTATGTGTTGTCAGTATGAATAGAGTACACACAATGTGAGCTAATGATGCCACGGAAAAACAAGTAGAAGGAAGGAGTGAAAAATATTCTGCAATTATAATTCATTTGCATAAGAAGATGGATATTGAAATGAATAGCCTGTGATCTGCATGCATTTGTGACTATTTCTTGAAATGCACAGCAAACACTCCAGAGCACTCAATCCCAAGTTGTCACAAATGCATACCTCATTTGGTTTGTATTTTGACATGCAGGGGCCGATCATTAACTATTCTGTGGTTCCCACACAAACGTGGGCATCGCACCACGCAGTTGCAGCCACTTGAATTATACGTTTTGAATCAGCGGCTCTTCAAAATAAGGGTTGAATTGTGGACAATGCTGGCAATACGAGCTAAATTATTTAATGAATGCTGGCGGAAAATGTATTAAAATAAGTCTACGCAATTAGAGAGCGTATAGAAGAATTGATATTTTGATTGTTTGCCTGTTAAATCTCTCCTAAGGTATACCTACATCAATACAGCATGGAATTGTGGACCAAAGCATACGTTTGGCCTCTGAAAGGCTAATGGTACCTACATCAATACAGCATGGAATTGTGGACAAAAGCATACGTTTTACCTCTGAAAGGTTAACAAATGATGGTCCGTGGCTCACATGCAGAAGAAATAGGACCTTGATATACTGTAAAGGGTGATAA
This sequence comes from Electrona antarctica, assembly GCF_951216825.1. Lineage (NCBI taxonomy): Eukaryota > Metazoa > Chordata > Actinopteri > Myctophiformes > Myctophidae > Electrona > Electrona antarctica. The sequence continues at coordinate 34,471,858 of NC_136804.1, read as the reverse complement.
TGGATAGAATACTTCTTTCTCTGAGTGAACTTTTGTCCGATGTCAGTCACACATACCCTCTCCACCTCCCTCCTCCCCCTCGGTGTGTGTGCGCGCGTGCGTGCGTGCACGTGTATGCGCGTGCGTTCACCTGAGAGTACCACCATATCATCAATGAGTCCTGACCACAGCTGTTCTGGGTTGGAAGTTTGAATGCAACCGGAGGCACTTCGGTGTATCTCCCCCTCTCCCCCACTGCATCTGTTCACTTTCACTGTCCCATCGAAATAAAGCACAAATGCCAAAAATGTGTGTGTGAGTGAGTGAGTGTGTGTGTGTGTGTGTGTGTGTGTGTGTGTGTGTGTGTGTGTGTGTGTGTGTGTGTGTGTGTGTGTGTGTGTGTGTGTGTGTGTGTGTGTGTGTGTGTGTGTGTGTGTGTGTGTGTGTGTGCCACATATTCTGAAAGGCTGCTATGTATATAAAAGGAAAGTACAGTTCCAGACACAACATAATTAAATAGTACTCAACTGCCATGTTCAAACCGATGAAGCCTTTTCAGATGTTACAGCTATACACCAGATGTTGTTGTTAATGAGGACAGTAGAGAACTTAAGAGTGACCATTTTGGAAGTGGCTTGTACATTCGACGACAGTGGCGTGCACAGATAGACACTAGGGGGTGCTAGAGCACCCCCTGCCCCTTTGGCAATGTGCCCTTTTGAAAAAAAAAAAAAAAAAAAACGTATTATTATTATTTTTATTTTTTTGTACAGTATATGGACCATGGTGACATTGATCAATTCTTGATAAAAAGCTTCCAATATATTATTTAGGCCCCAAAATCTATAAATATCACACTATTAAGACAACAGGCCGGTTCCACGCGCTGCACAAGGTGCCCTTTTTTCACTTGAGCACCTGCCCCTCTAAATGTCTGTGCACGCCACTGTTCGACGACCAGTCTGGAAGAGGCATTCCTTACCAAGGTGCTAAAGCTATATTATACAGCTTGGTCAATGTAAACTGCTTGAATTCCTATTTGGAAGCCTTGTAATGTCCATTATAAATGAGTTGTGAGAGGCCTGCAGATTGCAGGAATGCCCAATAAGCCTTAACAGCTAGGGCAGAATTCAGTTCAGTGTCTGTGATAATTGGCAGTCACCACATGCTTTGATTGCTTTCTGTAGCCGTGATCTGTATCCTGAAATACTTGTTCTCGAGTTTCCTCAAGTTTGTACATCTAGTGCTCGTTTGTGTTCAAGACTTTCTTGTTGGAAGAATGTGTGTCGTTAATTCAAGGACTTTCAGAGGTTTTTAGATCTTAGTCATTAATCTCACTTGCTATCTTAGATTAAACAAATATTTTGGAGCCTTTCGTGCGCAAATGTCCCTTACAAAGACTATGGTAGGCTATGTAGACTACTGTATATAGACTATGGTACACTATGTATTGTATTGGTTTGATTGGTAGAAGATAGCTTGTGAAGTGATAGACAGACATCACATTTTCATAATTTCAAATTGACTCCATTTAGTCATGTTTTAGTCATCTGAAATGTTTTAGTTTTAGTGTGCCTATAGTTTTAGTTAAATATCGGGACATTTCAGTAGACTAAATCTACAGTTGATTTTGTTGGCTAAAATGTATTTTGACAGGCCTTGATGCCGTTGAAATGGATTTTTTGTATACTTGGTTGTGCTGTTTGACATCTATTTTTTGCTTAATGTAGAATAGCAGGATAGCACGCTTAGGGTTGATGTGGTTAAATGGCCATTAGTACTAGCTGTATCCCACAGCTCTTCAAACGGAGACTCCCCAGACGGTTCTCTGGAACGGACCATATAGCCTGACGTGCCACGTTCGAGATGCCCCTCATCGGTTATGTTCTTCAAATCAATACTTCTCATATAGCCTATACACTCTAGCCTCTACCGCTGTTTGCTGCACCCAAGGAATGCTAAAGCTGTTGATGGCGGATGGAGGTCAGGGTTGCATGAGCACAATTATCATAATGACTAATGGTGATTCATGGGTTATTCTTTAGAGTTCAGTGGCTCACACAAATTATAAGTGGGGGGGGGGGGGGGGGGGGGGGATGAGCCCCCCTGTGCATCCAACACATGCATGCACGCAAGCACACACAGACATGCACACACACACACCACACACACCACACACACCACACACCACACACACACACCCCAATATACCCTAGCTAATTTCAGGCTTGGGGTATAGAAACACCATTAATCACGCTGACTAAGATTAGTCACTGTGCAAGCTCTCCCCCCTGTTTATTATAATTAAATCAATGTATGTGTCATCGCAAGCATGGACCCGAACCGTGGCAGAGATGGCTACACTCCCCGCTAAAGATGGCAGGACGAATAAACAAAAGCCCCCGGTGAGAAAATGAGAAGAAAAGAAAACGTGAGAGGGAAAAAGGGGAGAAAGGATGTATGAGGTGGAGGAGGGTGAGCGCTGCTGGGTTGGGCGGGGGGTGGAGGAGGGGGAGCGCTGCTGGGTTGGGCGGGGGGTGGAGGGTGGAGGAGGGCGAGCGCTGCTGGGTTGGGCGGGGGGTGGAGGAGGGCGAGCGCTGCTGGGTTGGGCGGGGGGTGGAGGAGGGGGAGCGCTGCTGGGTTGGGCGGGGGGTGGAGGAGAGGTGGCGACGCGTGCATGGTGAGAATTGAACACAAGTTAGAAGTCGCCGCGGTCGAGACGCAGGAAGTGAGATTTGGCTTTTGCTGGTGCCGTAGTTTGAAAGATAACCTTGTGCATGTGGGAAAGCTCTTTGCGGATAGGCTGTATTCAGCCAAGTTCAGATTGAACAAACTCCCTATTCAGATTCTCGCCGCGCAGCAGAAGGCTTCTTATACAAAAGGAAGATGTTACCGAAAAAAACACAATATATTCTGTAAAGCTCCCTGCTGGAGCTATAGAGGCTACAATAAAGGCAGCTTGACAACTTGAGTAAATAGTCCTCAAGGTGATTTATTGAGACTTGTACTAAGTGCTGCACTTCAAAGTATTTTTGCGACCAACCTCGGCATCGCAGTCTCGGAAGACCATGGATATCTTGTGCCTGGGAGACAGTTACAGTAGGTCTTAGCCTGGCAGCTCCCGGCAGGATCCGCCGGGAGAAACTATGCGCAGCTGCTAGACATGAGACTAATTAATTAGAGCGACAGAGAGAGAGAGAGGAGTGTGTGTGTGTATATGTGTGCGTGTGTGTCAATTTAACAAAGGTGCAGACGATCAGAAATCAGCATAGAGTGAGTGATGTTTGCGCTACTCTATGCCGAATTGAAGTGGACTCGGACCCAGACTTTTTTTTCCTCCCTGGAAATAAAAACGTCTGGGTTTCCGAGGCTAGTTAGGTCTTGACGCAGCTTCTGCTGTGGCTGAGAAGACCAGCACGTGTGAGGCAGACTCGGCCGCAGATGACACACGTGTGGGCCGGTGCCGGAGTTGCTGATGGTGTGGCGCTGTGTGTCCAGTGGTTTTCAGCTGATACATGTTCAGAACTCGCCGAACCCCAGAATATGGACATTATGGTGTACAGTAATAAAGTAGGCTACAGTACATTGACTTGAGTACTGTACTATATCTGTATATCTTATATACTGCATAGTTTTTATTTTTAACTTATTTTCTTAGATCTGTTACTTTTGAATTTGCTTTTGAACAGTATAAGAGGACACACACACACACACACACACACACACACACACACACACACACACACACACACACACACACACACACACACACACACACACACACACACACACACACACACACACACACACACACACACACACACACACACACACCTATGTGAAGGGCTGAATTGGCATAGCACTGGAGATAAGAATGGATGAGGGAGCAGGCAGGCAGGAAGGCCGATATTTGATTTGTGCCTGATAATGGCAGAGCACACAGGAGATAAACCCCACTAAAACTTTTGCAGATAAAGTGACATGGTAATGGCTCATAAAGGGAAAGTATATTAGGGGAGCCGGGGCTCTGGGGAGCTCTTTATGACCATGGTGGATTGGACAGTGGTGCTGGTAAAAGCGGAAAGAATGAATGCCATGGCTTAGTGCACTGAGACCCATAGTGCATACAGTACGTATGGAGCAGGGCAAGCACAATGCAGTGGTGGTGAATGGTAATATGAGGGAATAAACACTGGCTTTTAACCACATGAATCCCAGTGTCCCAATTGTGGGTGACCATTTGAGGAAAATATCCGCTCCACAAATGGTAATGGTGCATTTATATAGCGCCTTTATCCAAGGCGCTTTACATAGATTGTGCATTACATTCACCCATTCACACACACATTCATACACCGATTGTGGCGGAAGCCATGCAAGGTACCAACCAGCACATCGGGAGCAATTTGGGGTTCAGTGTCTTGCCCAAGGACACTTCGACATGTAGCCAGGAGGAGCCGGGATTCGAACCACCGACCCATGGATCATTGGACGACCTGCTCTACCTCTTGAGCCACAGTCTCCCAATGTGTCACAGTAAGATGTGTGGTGAGCTTGTAGGGTAGATCGGCCATTTTATTTATTCATTTTATTATTATTTATTATTTGATTTATTTATTATATTCCTATCGGTGGTTTGAATGCGATTCAAATTAGATTTTCGGAAGATGTCTCGGACATCCAGATGCCTGGACACTGAAGACAATGGCGATGATTTATGTTGTACGATGTGTCGCTCACTGAGGCGGCGGCTATTTTCCGAGTAGCCTATAAGTTAAGCATTACTCATAATAGTGTGCTCAGTCATTTGTAAAGGTCATATTTGAGAAACAAATGGGATTAGTCTAGAGTCTAGACAAAGCCTAATGCACACAGGCAGCTATACAAAATCTACAAATCTCCCAAGCATGGTTAGCTACAATGTCGCCAATCTCAACAAAGTCACCGCAACTTTTCTTTTCAGCATTTGTAGCTTGTGTCGGGCATTAGTTTGTATCTTCACGCTTCTCCACTGAGAATGACTTTGCAGACTGTCGCTTTGTCATTGCTAGTGTGAACACAGCCTAAGGCCCAAACTACACCACAGCTGCAACTCCTTGCAACTACTCGCAAGTTCCCAACGAACTCCTTGCAACAAAACGAACCACACCAATGCAACTACTTGAAACTGCCATTGGGAATAATGGTTGTAAGTAAAGTAGTTGCATGTTGCAAGGAGTTGCATGCGGTGACCCTCTGGTGTGGTTAGGGCTTAAAACGTATTGCTAGACATTAGTAGGCAGTACTGTTTTTGCAGCGATGGGTAGCAGTATTCTTCACGCGGGCACTCGGGCTGTGGAGCGGAACACGGAACAGCGGAGGTGTCCCCAATGATTCTAATGAAGGCCCTGTTCCTTTTAGTGTGGCACAGTCAGTGGTCTCAACCCTTTTAATTGTAAGGACGTCATAACTCTTGATTGTGTACAAATGAAACCAAATGGACCCGTAAGGGTCCATTTGGTTTCATTGTTTTAAGGACCCCATAACTCTGATTGTGTACGAATTAAAGCAAATGGAAGGGTCCATTTGGCTTCATTTGTACACGCTCAGAGTTACACACACACACACACACACACACACACACACACACACACACACACACACACACACACACACACACACACACACACACACACACACACACACACACACACACACACACACACACACACACACACACACACACACACACACACACACACACACACACACGGCATTTAGAACCCATTCAAGGAACCATGGCTGGACCCCCCCCCCTGGAGACCCACTGATGTAGCACTATAGAGACCAGAACGGAACACAACCTGAATTGGCATCATTATTGGTAACACCTGTGAAGGAAGTACAGGAAGAGGCCCAATATTCTTTCCAATATTGGCTGCTGTCCATATAGAGCCTATTCTATTGCACCACGACGTGGCGACTGGCTCCACACGACTGCTAACAACAAGGTCTCTTTTAAGTTCAATGAATGCGTTACAACCTTCACTGACACTGACACCGTGAGGCTATACGGTAGCGTTCTGTGTGCAGCAGATAACGCCGCGGTGGAATGATTGGCATTTCAACAGAAACGGGAAGCGATGTGAATAAAATATGAGCAGATACCAGCGAACAGACGACCGGGGTACCAACAACCGAGACGAGACAGTTGTGTCTGTGTATCACTCCGACCCTTGACCTCCGCGTCAAATTGGTTGACATCCTAACACTCCAAACACTCGCCTGATTGCATCGTGAAACACACGCACACAGGAGCGCACGTAGGATTGCATGGTGCACACCACACACACACACACACACACACACACACACACACACACACACACAAGGACACACATACACGCCTGATGCATGGTGAACATGCAAATACAAACGCACACGCGCACAAACGCTCCGGCTTCGGATCACTCGTTCCCTGCTCCATTCGACATTTGAGTGTATTTGATATCACTTATTTCTTGACATTTTGATTAGATGTGGCTCATCAGATACGCCCTCCGGTCAAAATGCCTAATTCACTTTCAAACTGTTGGGAGAATTCTGTGCTTCTTCAACACAGGAAGAACGTCTCATCCTTTAGATCCTGTTCCATTCATCTCCCTCTCTCTCTCAATCTGACATGGGTTTGTGGAGTTGATCCAATAATCCCAGCAGCTGTGGAAGAAGTACTGACAGTCCCTCAGGGCTCCATGCTAGTGTATTTTCCGTTTTCGCTATGCATTAAACCATTTTGACCTGAGATCAGATTCTAAAAATGTCTTCTACATCCTGTTTTCTGAAAAAGCTATGTTTCTATGTCAGTCGTTCTTCGACTTTTCAAAAATAGCAGGCCTACAAGCTCGTAGCGCGCCACTCGGTGGCGCGCTATGAGCTTGTAGATCTGTTATTTTTCAATAGCTAAAGCATAACATAATACTAACACCAAAAGGGGATCCTGCCCAAAATGGGTTAAACATCTCTGCTGAAAATATAGCTGATAGCTAAGCTCACAACGATCCGCTATTTGCTGCGAAAGTCACTTAAACCACTTCAATAATCGCAATAAATACTCTACTATACTATACAAAACACAAGTACTGGCATCAAAATACTTACAATACTACTGCCTGGGCTGTGGCTCAGCGGTCCGGGCACCTTGGCTGGTGATCCGGCCTGGCGGCGTGCCGCGGGTTCGACTCCCGATCCCGAAGGCCTTTACTGCATGTCTCCCCCCTGCATCTTTCTCCCCATTTCCTGTCAGCCTTCTGTCTGTCCCTCAGTAGAAAGTGTAGAATAAAGGCGAAAGCCACAAAAAAAAAAGATTTTAAAATACTTACAATACAATTACTGTCAAATGTCCCATTTCACAACACGGTGTGTTGTGAGCTTCTATAGATAATGCTATCTTTGAATAGTTTAAGGATAATATTTATAATATTTATATTTATTTATTTAAGATGTAGTATAGAGCATTATTACCATTACTATTGATTAACATTATTTGCTGTATTAGATATACTTTTTTTCCCTTTATTTTCTTTTTAGCTTTACTTTTAGTTTTTGTGCCTTTTTTTGTTTTGTATTTGTGTATTTGTGTGTCATCTTATTTTTTTCTATCCATTCTGTGTATATATACTTGATCTTTGTATCTACGTTTGCTGTTTCTGGACGGGGGGAGGGGGGGGGCGGGATACAAAAACGGAACTGTTTTGACTGAACTGCTTGTCTGAAAACTTCACCCATCTTCATATAATTGGTCCTCACTAATGCTCATAATTTATGGCATTATTTATGTCTACTCGGTCTGTGTCTCAGGGGAGGGCTGTGGGCAGTTCAGAAAGCCGCCTACAAGTGACATCATTGCTGGGAATCCAAGCTAATAGAAACTGCAGGCTTTCTATTCCTGGAAAGTTGGCATGCTATAATGGAAGTATCCTAATTGTCCTTAATAATAACAAAGAATACATTTTCTAATAAAAAGTCAAAAACAAATCTGTAGAAAACAATGTAAGAAGATATGGTTGAAGTTGAAAATGGTTGAAGTCATCCTTTCAAGTACAACACTCAAGTAAATGTACTTGAAGGTAATAGCTACCTTCCACCAGCTGTGGGGAAGATGGCCGCCCCCCCTCTGATAATGGGACACAGCAGGCCGGGCACAGGGGAGACTGCTTTACCACTTTCAATTAACTCCCCTCATCGTGTGTGCAGCACAGCTGCCAAGTGCAGTCCCATGCGCGGGCGCCACAGAGCGAGACTATATGGCTCTCTGGCTGTCCGCATGCGCGGGCCCTTTGGCACGCTATACGCTGCCTCGCCCTGCCCTGCCCGAGAGGCCAATCCACGGACATAAACCACCGGGAGAGAGAAGCTTGGCTGGAGCTCCCCCACCCCGCCACGGGCAACTCATACTTTGGCGCATGGCTGTCTCGCATGCCGAAAATAGCCCACAAAAATATATTATATTTTGCAGGCTATTTTTCTTGCAGGTCGCGGCAATCTTTGGCATGTGACGCTGTCGTTGCGATGGAGCATGAATCAGGCTTTGGTCGGTATGGAAGGGGAAAGGCTGCCGGAGGCGAGAACGGGAGATTGCAGACTTTCTCCATAGCCCGGCGCCCAGCAGCATGTCATGGCAAGGGCGTTGGTGTTAATCAAAAGCCACTCGGAGGAGAGTGGATGTTTTTGTGGGTCTTTGAGTTGGAATCTGCTTAGATCAGATTAGGTCACAGGGTAAGTGGCGTATTAGTATTTTGTATTATGCATAATATATCCTGCCATATGGATCAGTGATGTAGGGTCATTAGTAGCTTTAGATTCTCTCTCTCCTCCCCCTCTCTCCCCCCCCCCCCCCCTCTCTCTCTCCCCCCTCTCTCTCTCTCTCTCTCTCTCTCCCCCCCCTCTCTCTCTCTCTCTCTCTCCCCCCTCTCTCCCCCCCCTCTCTCTCTCTCTCTCTCTCTCTCAACCCAACCGGTCGAGACAGATGGCTGCCCAGATAGAGCCCAGTTCTGCTTGAGGTTTATTCCTGTTTCTGTTTTGTCACCGTCGCCAAGTGCTTGCTCATGGTGTGTCTCTGACTGTACTGTAACTCCTGACCTGCTGCTCTATATACGTAAAGTGTCATGAGACAAGTTGACAACTACATGATGGGAAGCTCCAAAGATACAGTGATCATATAAGAACTATATTCAAGAGGTACGGCCCTCAGCTACGTCACACTGATAGCTGTCCTAATAAAACCACCGCCTCTTGTGACTTGTTGTTTTCTAAAACGGTTATCAAATAGGTCAACATTCAAATGATAAACAGATTACAATCAAATATTGTAATTGCTCCCACAACTGCCTGCAGCCCTGCACAAACAAGGAAGCTGCTGTGCAAATGCATGGAACATATCATGGTGACTTGTCAGAAGTGTTCACCTTGTTTTAAAGATATTTAAAAACTAATGCATTTGTTGTAAAAGCTTCCACATTATGACAACAAGACAACATTGTGCATTAGGAAAAAAACGGAATGACGAACGATAATGCGATATACAGAACGTTACGGTGAATACATGCCTACAATACGTGGCACAGTGATGGGACATATAGGTTTGCGTTTAGTACAGTGGGCCATTCATACAAGACTACACACCATATAGTGTTGCTAGTTTTAAAATTCCACTAGTAGTTTATCTACTAACAACACAGAGGTGGTAGAAGGAGAAGAGACTGGAGCAGCACAGACATTTAGAGCCTTTTATTAGGTGCTAAAGTATACAAAGACTAACGTTTCATGACTCTGATAAAGACCGCAAGGTCGAAACGTTAGTCTTTGTATACTTTAGCACCTAATAAAAGGCTCTAAATGTTCGTGCTGCTCCAGTCTCTTCTCCTTCTGCAACTCTTGTCCTTGTACCTGTGAAGCACCGGATGAGCCGTTTTAGGCTTGAGGCGCGTTGGTAGACTCCCTTTGTTCAAACACAGAGGTGGTCTTTGTAAAGTAAGTCCACATAGACCTCTAGTTAAACTATGCCTATGTAGCAGAGTGGGCCTCAGAGCCTCTGCCTGATGGACTCAAAAGTCTTCCTTTTGGCCTAGTGGTTAAGATGTTGCGGACTTTCACGTGGGAGGCCCGAGTTTGAATCCCGGGCGTTACACCTAAACCTAAGCTTAATTAATTAACCTCACAAAAAAACGATGCGTGAACACATGGGTACATTTATTCATGTTTAAACCTTAAATCCTATAACACCCTAAACCTATAATCATAAACCTGCACGCTGAAATACAATGTGTCTAAAATGTAATTCAAGGTCCAGACACGTTGTCATTGACAGTTTCTGGAGAAATGTACAGTGACGTCTTTTCCTCTGACGATTGGGTTGAGTTCACAGTGTTCACAGTGCCCTGCGTGTGTGTGCTGTTTGTTTCCTTTGAATGTGTTCCGTTTTGTATACACGTTGACTGAATGCGCCTGCCGACAGATTACGCACAGCGCAGCTCGGAATCTGTTCCTGAGAGATTCATTTATGAAATGATGTCTCTACTGTAAAAGAAAGAGAAAAGAGAGAAGAAGAAAAGAAAAAAACACATTCCACTGATGGAACGTGGCGGCGTGCGTCTTCCAGCGTGTGCATTGTATTGGTTTGCCTGTAAGCACCATGGCAACACGGAGAGAGGACTGGGAGAGGCGGGCGGTTCAAGGACATCACTTGTTCCTGCGATATTTTAACCCATTTTGACCTGGGAACGATTCTACAAATGCCTTCTAAATCATGACAGTTTTCTGAAAAACCCTATGTTTCTGTGTCAGTGGTTCTCAAACATGTTCTTGTCAAGGACCCCCAAAAATATATGTAATTGGCCACCGACCCCCATCTGAAAATATGTTGTTCAAGGATTTGCAAGGATTTGAGTTAAAAATGTTGTTTTCACGATTTTTCAAAAATAGCAGACCAACAAGCCCATAGCGCGGCACCAAGTGCCGCGCGATGAGCTTGTAGATCTGCTATTTTTCAATAGCTAAAGTATAACATAATGCTTAAACACCAAATGGGGTTCCCGCCCAGAATGGGTTAATTACTTTGGGCACCGGCGTTTTAGTCTAGCGAGTGAGACGGAACGGAGTGCCACAGGGAGCCGTGCAAGCGACCCCCAGGGAGATATTCACATGCGAGAGGTTTCCTCTCTTGTTTCATTCTTTGCAGCGTTTTCTTCTCTGCATGTCTCTCCGCCCGCTTCAAGCCCCCTCTTCAATACGGTGGAAATGACTGCGCCAAATTGGAAAAATACATGGGGATTACAGAAACAAACCGAGGACGCGTGCGTGCGCGCGAGAAAGAGAGAGAGAGAGAGAGAGAGAGAGAGAGAGAGAGAGAGGGGGAGAGAGATATGGGGAGCAAGAGCGGGAAAGGGAGAGGGAAAGATAGGAAGGAGAGAAAGAGAGACAGGAGGGAGATAAAGAGAGAGAGGTGGAGAGAGAAGAAAATAGAGGGAGAGAGAGAGAAAGAGAGAGGGGAGAGAATTATGAAGAGAAAGGGAGGGAGATGGATTACTGCAAGGGTGAGACCATATGAATACAGATGGAGGTGAGTCATGTGACCATATGAATACAGATGGAGGTGGGTCATGTGATTTGAGGGGGGCGGGGGGCCAAACAGAGGAGGTGTGGTTGAGGGCGAGGTTGGGTGTTGTATCGATACATGCATGTATCGATACATGCATGTATCGTGATATGTATCGAATCGCTGTTAAAAATGTATCGTTACACTCGGGTGTATACAACACCCAACCCCATAATTAACCAATATCGTATCGCCATAATTAACCAATATCGTCAACCATATGGTTGGCGATACGATATATGGACGATATTGGTTAATTATGGCGATACGATACGATGATTTGAAATCGATACAGTAACTATTTAGCAAATGCATTAAATGTGTGAAACTTGTGGATAATGCAGGTTTTTGTATATGACATTGTATTTGAACATATAATTATGGACAAACCCACACCTTGACATGAAAAGTAATTAAACCCATATTTTTCTTTTTTCTTCTTAAAATGGCTAAATACAGTAGTATTTAGTATTGTACTTAGTATTGATTAAGTACTTAGTATTGAGTACTTAGTACTAATTAAATTATTTCCATTGCAAAACAATTCGATACCGATTATTTCCATTGACGATACGATACAAAGTCAAACGTTACGATATTTGCTGTTTACATTTGGATATACTTCGATATTTTAAATTAAAATCGATATTTTGATACAGTTACTATATCGTTACACCCCTACCATTAAAGAACAGGGAGCAATTGGTTCAAGTGGACGTTCGAAATAGCGGTGGTTCGGAATGCCACTGTGTAAACCCAATAGTTTATAAAACGTGGCTGTTTTTTCTTGTTGTTTTTTTTTGCTACTTTTGTAATTGTACAACACTCTTGCATGACAAAGTATAGGGCATGAATACAGCATGGAATTGTGGACAAAACCTTATCCAACGGCGACAAAATATTCCACGTTGTGGGTCTGTGTGAGGCTAAATCTCATCAGATGGTGGTCCGTTGTGGGTCTGTGTGAGGCTAAATCTCATCAGATGGTGGTCCGTTGTGGGTCTGTGTGAGGCTAAATCTCATCAGATGGTGGTCCGTTGCTCAAATGGCGAATAAATAATGCACCTCGATATGGGTGAAAAGTGAAAACCACTGCTCTAATGCACCTCTCTCTCTCCGAGCGAACTTTGGTCTGACGTCAGTGTGTGTGTGCGAGCGCACACACGTTTGTGCATGCACGTGTGTGTGCGTGCGTTCACCATGGTAAGAGTACATGTACCAATGAGTGCTGACCACAGCTGTTCTGGGTTTGAAAAGCACTGATGTATGTAAGCCGGTCTGTTGAGGTGGGGATAACCTGCCCCGTATCACCAAGGGAGAAGATTGATCTGCCAGGATGCTGGATCCAGCATGACAGGTAAATAATATATACTGTATATGTCCTAGGCCTCACTCAGACCTTTACTGCATTGCTGTATGCTTGTTGGATGAATGTTGTGTAGTGTCATGGCCGCCCCAATGCATTTCCAATGGGAGTCACATGGTTGGACACAACATTTGTGTTGTATGAGGACGAGGGGCGCAGTCGAAACACAGCCGAAAGCCATACAACAGCTTGTAGTCCAAAATGTGGACTACAAACCATGTGACTTCCATTGGAAATGCATTGGGGCGGCCATGACACTACACAACATTCATCCAACAAGCATACAGCGATGCAGTAAAGGTCTGAGTGAGGCCTTATGCAGTGGTGTAAAGCAGTGGTTCCCAAACCTTTTCACGTTAATGACGCCCACATTGACAGTAATTAGTCTATATGGACCCCCCCATTTAATGGCATTTCTATCTCTGAGACCCCATTTTCTATTGTAAAATCACTGTTAATTTAACTCTTGAGAGTGTACAAATGGAACCAAATGGACCCGTTAGGGTTAGGTTTGTTCCATTTGTGCATTCTCAGAGTTACAGACCCATAAGGGTCCATTTGATTCCTATAACTATCATTTAGCTGGGGACCCCCTGGAACTCTCTCAAGGACCCCTGGGGGTCCCCGGACCCCACTTTGGGAACCACTGGTGTAAAGTACATTTAGTACTGTCATTTTGAGCTATTTGTACCTTACTTGAGTATTTCCAATACTTTTACTTCTACTCCACTACATCTCAGAAAGAGGCAAATAATATTGTACTTTTACTCCACTACATGTATTTGAAAACTTTAGTTGCTATAGTTACTTTGAATATTACAAAACACATGTTAAACACTTCAGCCCTATATACATTTCAGCCATTGTGAGCTTTTAGATCTGCTATTTTCAAAATAAAAGGAAATGGGACATTCTGTACATTAAGTACATTCTGCTTTTAAGTACATGTTGATGCCAATACTCGTACTTCTACTCAAGTACATTTTGAATTACATACTTTTACTTGTAACAGCATATCTCTACATTGCAGTACTGATACTTTTACTATACTTAAGTAAAACAATTGAGTACTTTTTTACCACCACTGGTCTTATGAGCATTCTCAACCCATGGTCTACAATGTTTATATACCTTTGTTAAACATGTTTAAATAAGTCCATTCATTTAAATAAAAGATGTCCCGTATCCTAACTATGGTGTAGTTGAGGCGAGGTGGGGTGGTCCTTGAGGATTGGATAATACGCTAGCGATCCACAGCTCTAATAAAAGAGAGAAGAGAAACACACTGAGCTAATCCATTAGATCTATACATGTAACAACCGACATGGTAGCGTAAATCCCCCGAGTGAGACGTGGCGGCGTCTGTGTGGCTACACAGTCGTCCTTGCCCGCGCCGCACGCATCTTTTCTTGGCTGCAGGAGGGGAAGTGTTTATGTCCCCGGGGGAAAGCGCTCAGGGATGAAAGTGGCCCTGTGCCTGTCCCTTTGTTGCCTGTAATGGATTATTTCATACAAACATGCAATTGGGCCCCGTGTTGCTGATGGATAGCAGCCATTGTTATGGTAAAGTCACTCCATCGCCTATACCTTCACTCCCCTATTAATCTCAGTCAAGTCAATAGCGCCATTGTGCGAAATCCCCCCATTAATCCATTTTGACCTGAGATCAGATTCTAAAAAATGTCTTCTACATCCTGACAGTTTTCTGAAAACGCTGTGTTTCTATGTCAGTCGTTCATTTTTCAAAAATAGCAGACCTACAAGCTCGTAGCGCGCCACTCGGTGGCGCGCTATGAGCTTGTAGATCTGCTATTTTTCAATAGCTAAAGCACAACATAATGCTAACACCAAAAGGGGTTCCCGCGCAAAATGGGTTAAACCACACAGGCACCTTCCCCGCCACAATGGAAGTGTCAATGCGGCATATCCCACGTTCTTCCACCGGGAACCGAGGAAAAAGAGGAACGCGTTTTGCTCACAGATTACACGGATTAATGGGGGCATTTCTAAGCACCGCAATGCAAATTCTGGCCCATTAGTGCTGCAGCGATGGGGGGGTGGAAGGATGTAAGATATAATCGTCAAGTCTGTAAAACAAAGTGAAAGTGTTTTGTTTGGGGACAGACAGCGGACCTTCGGCAGGTGCGGGTTAGAGGTCGCAACCTCAATTGCGCTCCCGGGGAGCACCTGACCACCCGGCTAGATTTGTTTAACCCCAAGGCCGATTCTACAAAATGTGTTAGAGCAGAGGTTCTCAAGATGGGTCCGGGGGACCCCCCAGGGGTCCTGCGACGGGGTTCCACGGGGTCCCCAGCAAGATGAGTGACAGTTTAACCACAATATTTCAGAAATACCGAAAATAGAAGATCTATACCAGCTCACAATGTGTCCCAATGTGAGGGATAGAGGGAGTGAGAGAAGGAACGGTATGGATGTATTGAACCGTTGCCTGCTATTGTCCAGTGCTGTTGGGGCTGTGTGACAGAAATTATTTCCTCTCTGTTATTCTTGCTCGGCCTTTGCATCACTCTCACTCAAACACTCTCTCTCTCTCTCTCTCTTCCATCAAGCCTTTGCCTCGTCTCTCATTCTCTCCATCTGTCGATTTCAGAGGACCCCACATCATTAGTGTCAAATACACACCATACGGTCATGTTTCTGCAATACAGCGCACACGCGCGCACGTGCACACACGTGCACACACGTGCACACACGCACACACACGCACACACACACACACACACACACACACACACACACACACACACACACACACACACACACACACACACACACACACACACACACACACACACACACACACACACACACACACACACACACACACACACACACACACACACACACACGATTTTAACTCAAAGCTTTGCTTCTGGGGGTCCCAGGAACACACTATTTTGAGATTCCACTGATACAGAAACACAAGCTTTTCAGAAGACTGTTAGCATTTAGAAGACATTTTTAGAATCGGGCCTCGGGTCTTAATGCATTATATATAGCAACAACTCTGTGTAGAACTTCTCATCTAATGGCTTCCATCCTAGAGCTTCATCTAGCCTACTAACCTTTCCAGTTACAGGAAGTCAAGCCCACACATCCGGATCAATACCATTCGCAGGGCCTCTTCCTTCTCTTCCATAAAAGGCTTGTTTCCTACACCCAGGTTGTCCCTCGCTCGCACCCTTTCAAATGCCATGAACATCGTTAGTACTTCAGTACAGCGGGTGACACAGAGCACATGTCTCTGTATTGCTTTGAAAGCTGTTCTCTGACAACCTCTTTACTTTGTACTTAAAAATGTATGACAATACAACAATTATGGGAAAAGGGAGGTGGAACAATAATGTTGGCATGTCAAGTCAAGATGAATTAAAATCAAATCTGAACGTCTCCGTCTGCCTATAATGCGCACAGATGGGCTCAATACCAGTAATTAGGGGCAAAACTGTCATGGTCTGTCACTCCACAGACCATGTCTCCTCCCTGGCCACTCCCTCATTCCTTTCCTTCACACTACACACCTGTCTCCAACTCTCATCAGCCCTGCAGTGCTTCCCATTACACACCTGTGAACCCTTTGCCATTAACCTGCTTCCTATAAATACTGGACTCATTGCACACACAAACTGTCAGTACATAATTCATTGTCCGGTGCTCATCTTGGTGTTCCTGTGTTCTTCTGTACCTGGAAATCCTCGTTCTCCTTCTGTAAGGTTTTGCATTTTTCTGGACTTCCTGTGCCTTGTGCTTTGTCTAGTTTTGGATTTTGTTTTGTTTAGTTTTGCCCTTTTGATTTGTACTTTTGAAAAGTTTGGCCTTTTGGCATTCCCTGAGTTTATGCTTGCTGTTCTACTTTTTGATTGTAAGCTAAGCTGCCTTCTACCTTAATAAACCAGTTTTTGAAACTACTACTTGCTTGTGGCTCTGCATTTTGGGTTCAGTCACTCTGCTACCGTGAAAAAACTAGCGATGACAATGGTCACTGTCCTTAGTGTCCTATTGTCCAAAAGTGCTGAAAACATCCCTTTCTCTTTTCCACAACTACAGTATCTTCAACAAAAGCGATGTTGAACTTTTGGTAGAACGTTAGATTGGATAGTTTGGGATACCCTATGGTGATTACAAAGCCCAAATAGTGTCAATCAACTTCATCTGTAGATGCTGTGCTCCTTGATCAAGTTACTAGCAATATAGTGACTAGTGGAAAAAAGGCACAAACAATCGTACTTTGAGCACATGTTGGTGACAACAAGTGCAAACAAAGTGGATTCCGGTTTTAATAAAATAACCTATTTTTTTAATCACAATTTCCAGTGTTGTATATGAAACAAGCTTCAAGATTACTTGATTAACAGAAAATGAAATCCATAGAATGACTGACTAATGAATGACTAATTAAACGATTGATAATTGCAGCCGACCATGAAGTGAAAGAACCATGAACAGGTCTTTCCATCGTTCAGAGATGAATTGCATTTTTATAATGAATTGCATTTTTATAGCGCTTTTACAAGTGCTCAAAGCGCTTTACAATGGTTCATTCATTCATACATTGGCAGGTGAAGCGGCGAACAGTCGACGCCAGCGTCCTCACTTCCCACATTCACACACCAATGGTGGAAAGCTCACACCGACCGACTCATTGGAGGCAATGTACAGTTGGAGGCCATCGATATTGTCCTTTTCTTTTTGCTGAGGTTTGCGTGATCTGCGCAAAAGGACAGTTAACCCATTTTGGGCGGGAACCCCTTTTGGTGTTTTAAACATTATGTTATAATTTAGCTATTGAAAAATAGCAGATCTACAAGCTCATAGCGCGCCACCGAGTGGCGCGCTACGAGCTTGTAGGTCTGCTATTTTTGAAAAATCGTGAAAATATTTATTTCAGAAAACTGGAGGATTTAGAAGGATTTAATAAAATTTTGAGGTCAGGCCTAAATGGGTCAAATGATAAGGGACAATATCGGTGGCACCCAACTGTATAGGGTTCAGTTTCTTGCCCCAAGGACACTTCGACATGTGGATAGGAGGAGGAGCCGGAATACGAACCGCCGACCCAGGGATCATTGGACGACCTGTTCTACCTCCTGAGCCACAGCAGCCCATAAAGATCAGAACACATCGCCGTCTGTTTGAGCTCTCGGGCTTTGATCCACTTCAAAAAAAGACCATCACACTATAGAGTATAGACCATCAATTGATATCGATAAAGATAGTGAATGATTGGACAGACGAAGGGCATGACTCAGAGACATGAAGACAAAGAAAGAGAGAGAGAGAGAGAGAGAGTGCAGAGATAATTGAACTATGGGAGGGGGGGGGGTCAACGAGAAGCTAAGAGATGGAGCGTCTCGGAGGCAGAGCCGGGTGATAAAAAGCCAATCATGAAATCTCACACTGCTGTTCCAAAATCCAGACCATGCAGGAAGTAAAGTAGCTGAAGAGGCTCTGATTGCCATCGACGACTCTCCACCCCGTCCATCTGATCCCCTGTAAGAGGGTGTTAAGTCCAAATGGGTTGCCTCGTTAAAGCGGAATGTCAAAAAAAGGAATAACAGATGCCGCCGTCGATAGGCGAGCACGAAAGGACACGATAACCGTAAAGACGGCCGCCTTATCGAACGCGACGGAGGTTAACTGTTAAGTATTATAAGGTCCACTAATCTGATCTGGCTCCAAATCCCTCTCGAGATGCTTGTCTGTGGCCGACCGAGCTGTGATGGCGTTATGGATGCGGCGCCAAGTGCTGTTCCCTAAACATGATTTAGTTTCTGTCTCGTTTTGGCCGCTATACACAAAGCAGTCGGAGAAATATGGAAAAAGGGGTGAAGCGCTATGGCGTTCTGCTGCAGAGGTCTGTGCACGCGTGCGCATGTGTGTGCAAGCAAACACACACTCATGCACACAACGTGTGCACACGCACGCTTTAACATAATTCATATCAATTTGCCGTTTGGGGCTGAAACGGGAGGAGCGACATTAAATCCTCTTAGGCCATTGTCAAACACGCCGTGTACATGCGAGCTATACGCACGAATGCACAGACACATGCACGCACAAACACACGCACGCACGCACGCATGCGATGGGGTAGCAGCACCTCTGTGCCATTGCGGAGGATGATGACACTCAGAGACACCAACTCCAGTGATGTGTGGCACCCTCAGGCATGGACCTCAAAGGGACACACATGCAACAAGACACAACACACACAACAAGTCCCTATAAGTGTGACTCCCGGCCAGCTGATAGCAGGCCTGGCTGCAACCCACCCCACACGCCACCACCAAACTAACCCTCCCATAACCCTGCTCTGATCTCCCAATATACTCCTGTGGGAGCCAGCTGCTGTAGGTATAGGAGAAGATATTATCTACCTACAGCATGCAGCTGGTCTTCCCACAGGGCTCATACAGTGGCATAATGAAGACAACACAGGAACAATCAGCTCCACGAAAGTGCTGCCGTACGACTGGAAAAAAAGTGCTACTCGGAGCACAGGTCTCCACCAGGTCAGGTTGTTGTGGGTGTGCATTGTTTGGTATTCGGTGTCATCATAGAAGAAGTATAGCAGTTCATATAGCCAAATAGACAAAGACTTACAGTAGCTGGAAATTGCGTGTTGTGGAGGATATTATTATATTATTAGTAGTATTATTATGACAGGATCAAAAATTAAAAAAAATAAAATGTGTTTCACAAAAGTTGGCCCCCTGGTGGTTATAAGCACTCACAAGTGCAATTTATTCAAAAGGTTACTTAAACAAATGTAACAGCAAGAATTCAAACACACGCACACACATGTGCACATGCAGTGATTTGCTTTTGGCAACAGATTATGGGGTCCAGAACATGAAAAAGTTAGAAAGCCACTGAGCTATAGCAATAATGTAGGTTTTTCAGAAAACTGTTAGTATTTAGAAGACATTTTGTAGAATCGGCCTCGGGTCCTAAATGGGTTATATGGACACGCAATGGTGCTGTTTCCTACACGTGGATATCGAGTTGTATGCTCGATTTAAATGAACATTCAGTGATTTGGGTGATTTGGAAAACTCCCCGGTACGCCCCGGTAACAAGATGTGCACATGGCACTACAGTGAGTGGGGGGGACACGCGACAGGCCAACAGCACGCACACCAAGACCCGCCCCCGCTCGATCATGATTGGCGGAAGGCCCTTTTCTATCCTGATTGGATAACCTAAGGTTTTTTGACCCCCAGGGGTTAACACCTTGAGTTCAAGTGCACGGTCAGTTGCCCGAGACGGAGATTGATAAAAACGACGGAGATTAATGATATCAAAACCGGTCGCATCACTCCACAGCCTAGGAGCTAGAGACCAGCGGGTAGCGGATTTAGCCGCGGTTGCCGCGGGTGAACCGCAGTTTAGGGTCGATTAGGGTCAATTCATATTATTATAAATTAATATAGGATAAACCGCGGGTGAAATAATGCGGGAAATAAAGTAATGGCATAATAAAGTATATAAATATGCTTATTATAGCTTTTAAAACGCACACAATCTCGGCGTGCGTGCGTTGGTAGTAGTATTTTAATTTAATCATTTTCCATGATCTGGCACAAATTAGCCGCCTATGAAGTTGGGTCCTGTTGCACAACAACAACAACACAGTGGTCTCCTACAGGCAGCTACGCTAAAGTTGCTAACAGGCAGCTAGTGAGTCTGAGAGAAACTTAAAACTAAGTAAAACAGAAGGGAGGAATATACGTTCGGCGTGGGACTGGGAGTGATTAAGTTCTTTACCCTGCCGCCGATGACCGCTGGATATGCTGTATGAAAATACGTCGCGAAAACGTGGACGGCGTGTTACCATGGAAATGGATATATACAACCACTACGTAACATTGGTGAACTGTCGAGAGAGTGGTGAGTGACATTGTTTGTACAAGTAGTATAAATAGCCGATCTACAAGCTCACAACGCGTCGCAGCGTCGCGTTGTGAGCTTGTAGATTGGCTATACTGTATACACTGGGCGCTTCCCTGCGCAGCGGATTGCGGGTGGTGCGGATTAATAAATTGGATTAATTAATAAATTGCGGTCGGATAACGGGCGGATTATAATTATGCACATGCGGATTCGGGTGACAAAAAAGCTCATCCGCTGTTCTCTACTAGGAGCGCTTGTTGCCCAATCCTCGGTGTTGCACAACAGTGACACGTCATCGAAAATGTTCCCTGTCTGTTTAGCGGACGACAACGAAAATCTTAAAACGTTCATAACTCGCGATCTAAATCATCCCGTCTAATTATGAAAAAAGATCCTGTGTTAGACGGCGCTCCGCGGTCGCGATAGATTTATTCTTACCTCCCGTTGTTGTCGATCGACTCTAGAGTGGTGTGGCTATTGTTAGCTGCTACACAGACATTCACAACAACTTCCGGTTCGCCGGTAAAAGTGGTCCAGGCGCTATAAATTATGGGCACATTTTATTAATGGATTAAATAGGCCTGAGCCCTCAAGGTGTTTTAACTGGGGACAGGGAGGAACTCCTTATATGGTCAGCACACTCTATAGAAGGGAGGATTATCACAACAAAACAAAAAAATAAGTGATATTTGAATTAAGTGAAATCACTGAATATACCTTTAAACTTGCCTGCACATCATGTCCTGTGAGTGAGCTCCAACACACGTGCAGCCGCTTCGCCGGCTAAAGAACGACACCGAGCCATCCGACCCCGAGATCAAATATGCTTACTGATTAGCGCACAAATCCCCACCAGTAAAGCCGGTGATGAGATTTGTCGGAGATAATGTTATTGTGCGAAGCGCTAATGCACTAGCAACCCCGGCTATTAGCACTTTAAACTGGTGGAGAGAAAACCCCCTGGAGAAATGGACGGGCTGGGCGAGGAGCTCATTATGTTTAAGATGGCGGATGGGAGTTTCCGATAAAGAAGAAAGCATATTGATGATCCCAGATTTCCCAGACATTGGAGAAGGGAAATGAAGGGAGAAACACACAAAGGGTTTAAAATAGAAGTTGAGAAGGAGATAGGAGGGAAGGACCAACTCAGCGAATGAAGGACTTCACATACAGTACAAGGAGGTAATGAAGGACTTCACATACAGTACAAGGGGGTAAGGGATGAATGAAGGACTTCACATACAGTACAAGGGGGTAATGGATGAATTAAGGACTTCACATACAGTACAAGGGGGTAATGGATGAATGAAGGACTTCACATACAGTTGGAGGCCATCGATATTGTCCTTTTCTTTTTGCTGAGGTTTGCGTGATCTGCGCAAAAGGACAGTTAACCCATTTTGGGCGGGAACCCCTTTTGGTGTTTTAAACATTGTTATAATTTAGCTATTGAAAAATAGCAGATCTACAAGCTGGTAGCGCGCCACCGAGTGGCGCGCTACGAGCTTGTAGATCTGCTATTTTTGAAAAATCGTGAAAATATTTATTGCAGAAAACTGGAGGATTTAGAAGGATTTTTTAAAATTTTGAGGTCAGGCCTAAATGGGTCAAATGATAAGGGACAATATCGGTGGCACCCAACTGTACAGTACAAGGGGGTAATGGATGAATGAAGGACTTCACATACAGTACAAGGGGGTAATGGATGAATGAAGGACTTCACATACAGTACAAGGGGGTAATGGATGAATGAAGGACTTCACATACAGTACAAGGGGGTAATGGATGAATGAAGGACTTCACATACAGTACAAGGGGTTAATGGATGAAGGACTTCACATACAGTACAAGGAGGTAATGAAGGACTTCACATACAGTACAAGGAGGTAATGGATAAATGAAGGACTTCACATACAGTACAAGGAGGTAATGGCTGAATGAAGGACTTCACATACAGTACAAGGGGGTAATGGATGAATGAAGGACTTCACATACAGTACAAGGGGGTAATGGATGAATGAAGGACTTCACATACAGTACAAGGAGGTAATGGATGAATGAAGGACTTCACATACAGTACAAGGGGGTAATGGATGAATGAAGGACTTCACATACAGTACAAGGGGGTAATGGATGAATGAAGGACTTCACATACAGTACAAGGAGGTAATGAAGGACTTCACATACAGTACAAGGAGGTAATGAAGGACTTCACATACAGTACAAGGAGGTAATGAAGGACTTCACATACAGTACAAGGAGGTAATGGATGAATGAAGGACTTCACATACAGTACAAGGAGGTAATGAATGAAGGACTTCACATACAGTACAAGGGGGTAATGGATGAATGAAGGACTTCACATACAGTACAAGAGGGTAATGGATGAATGAAGGACTTCACATACAGTACAAGGAGGTAATGGATGAAGGACTTCACATACAGTACAAGGGGGTAATGGATGAATGACTTCACATACAGTACAAGGGGGTAATG
This sequence comes from Electrona antarctica, assembly GCF_951216825.1. Classification (NCBI taxonomy): domain Eukaryota; kingdom Metazoa; phylum Chordata; class Actinopteri; order Myctophiformes; family Myctophidae; genus Electrona; species Electrona antarctica. The sequence continues at coordinate 34,448,471 of NC_136804.1, read as the reverse complement.
GATGAAGGACTTCACATACAGTACAAGGGGGTAATGGATGAATGACTTCACATACAGTACAAGGAGGTAATGAATGAAGGACTTCACATACAGTACAAGGGGGTAATGGATGAAGGACTTCACATACAGTACAAGGAGGTCATGGATGAAGGACTTCACATACAGTACAAGGAGGTAATGGATGAAGGAAGGACTTCATATACAGTACAAGGGGGTAATGGCTTGGCCGGTATTATGATACAGTATATGAGCATTTAGAAATAAGCAGATCGGAATTGTAGATTTACAAAGATCTACAAATTAACTAGTAACTAAAGTACAAATAATTAGTGAATCATACTGTAAGTGCAATATTTTCCTCTGAGTAGAATTAAACTCAAAATTGTACTTAAGTACAGTACTTGAGTAAATGTACTTGGTTACTTTACAACACTGCTGACATGTCAGTATCAAAACGAGTCACCACGTCCGCCATCAAGGTACATGCTGAATCAAGGAAGAATATATTTCCCATATTCCACGGCTCCAAGTATTTAAAGTCTTATCTAAGTAGGCTAATTGTATTAGACACACAGCATTGTAGTTTATAGACAATGCCTTAAATGGTATAATGACTTCTATCACCAACAGCTCAGGTTGTACAGTTTATTTTGTTCTCCCTTTCTTTTTGTAACGGCATATGGCATGGATGAACCATGAATAGGAATCCCCAAGGACCACTCACCACATGGATGAACCATGTATAGGAATCCCCAAGGACCACTCACCACATGGATGAACCATGAATAGGAATCCCCAAGGACCACTCACCACATGGATGAACCATGAATAGGAATCCCCAAGGACCACTCACCACCAGTCATGATGTGTTCATCAACGTTCAACGTAGCCTGTTCAATAATTTCCTTAAGGATCAATAAAGTATATAATATACAGCATCTACATGTGTCTAAATCCTTACCACAGTTTCCACACAGGATTACTTTTCCTGTGTATATGTCACAGTATGATTGTAAAACCCGTCCGATTGAACAAGGTTGAATGTGGTTAAATACAGTGCATGCGGGAGACTGGTTTGTGCAGCTTTCTGTCAATGTTCTTTCTCCTGACACAGTTCCAGACCCCAGACAGGGGCACGGTCCGATAACAGGCATTACTTTGTACATCACTCCTACTTCTGCACAAATGAACAGAAAATAAACGGCTTTGCTGAGTCCCTGCTACTACGCCAGCGTCCATTTGCTGCCTGGCAAAAAGCAGCAGGTGCTCGGGAAGGGAAAGTGAATGGAAAACGAAAATCTATTCGGTGTAATAATACAACAAAGTAAGTATCCTGTAAGTATCCTGGTGTCGGGTTAAAAAAAAAATATGTCAGTGCCATGCTGGTAAAACGTACTGTGGTAAATGGTGAACGGTAAATGGACTATACTGCATTTATAGCGCCTTTCTCCAACGCGCTTTACATCCACACCGATGGGGGGTGGAAACCATGCAAGGCATAGAAGAATAGACAAGCTTGCCATTCGGAAATTCCATACTAAAAGCTATGAGGTGGCGGCAGTGGTTCAGGGGTAGAGTGGCCGGTAGAGCGGCCGGATGGGAACCATGAGGTGCCCATGCAGTTCGATCCCGGACTTCCACAGAGTTAGTGTTGAAGTGTCCTTGAGCAAGACTCTGAACCCTGCGGGACCCCTGGACCTTATAGGCTGTGACGGTCGAGCCAAGAAAGGTCTTTACTTGGGTCTTGGGTTTTGAGTTTTGTTGTCAATTGTACTGCAGCATTGCATCCGTTTTCCGACTCAAATGCCGTAATATGGTGCATTCTCAAGTTTTGCTTCTTTGCCCCCGTAATAGAGGCAGCCAGCCTCTGACTGGCAAAGGGCAACATTTTTCCTGCTACATCAGTTTTTTAATCATCCACTGCTCATTGCCCTAACAGCGCACAACAGCAGACAACGGCCCATTAAATCAGCAGATATACATTGCATTGGCAGGAAAAGTTCATAATGCTACCATACTTGCTCGGCTTGCATCTGGTTTCTCTATATTCACTGAATGTTTTGAAGGGCAGTTTTAGCATTTCATTGAATGTGTTGAAGGGCAGGTTTAGCATTTAAGGGCTAAACAGGTTGAATTGGATTTCCTGCACTGCACACAAACCACATACGTAAAAAGGCATTAGCCTTACAGGCATTTATAAGCGCGTTAATGACTTGCCAATTGTTAAGCTCATAATACTACCAACTAATGTTTTCAATTCTCTCAGAGGGAGCTCTAATTGTAATGGACTGTACTTTTCCGTTTGACCAATGAATCACAAAGGACCCGGGGTACATTAAATTACATAAGTACATTTTTAACAAATTGAATCTCGTAAACTTCAGGTGAGACGGCAATCTGCCGTGAAATACTGCCCATGGCGCGGGTTGAATTGTATCCCTCGCTGTCCCAATCTGTTTATTGGCCGTACTCGACTCACTAAAGAAACTATATCATTTATAATGGCACAATGAAGCTCGCCAGAAAATATTAAAGTTTCAGTGGTTTTTATTAGCCTTAACCAACTAGCAAAAATATAGTTCAATACGACATCCGTAAAGCGATGCACATAGTAGACACTGCTGATTCACAGACAAAAATAAAACCTTAACGGTGCAGCTAATGTGCCATAATAAAGCATATAGCCAGGCCACTGTTATGAAGAGATGGGGATTACTTTTTCTCTTTTTTTTTTAAGTCAGTCCGTGATCAGCGCTTTTCACCAAGCATTCCTGAAAACAGTCCCTATACATAATACATTTCCCTATAGTATGAATGCATTATGAAAAAAACAAGTATTGGGAGAATCAGCACAATGCCTCATGAGACATGTTTGTGTCCCATTAAACAATATGCATTCATGAATATTTTAACTGCTAAAAGTACTCGTATGTCAGAAACATCAGCACTCGCGATGTTGAGAATGGGTATAGGAGAGAGTGGCCACCGAGGACCATTATTTTCACAGCACTTAGCATGCGTGTTTAGTCTAATTTACTCTGCGATGAAGATATCCCACCGCCGCACGCTCTTATAGCTCTCAATTTCCTGTGGCAACAGCACCCTGTGCGCCCCAAATAAACGACTATTAAGATTATCTCCCATGTGTCTTCCAAAGCTTGTCCCCTCCAAAACAGCTGTAAGGGAGAGAGAAAGGGCGGCGAGGCAACATAAATCAATGTTCGATGACACCATTATCTGCTAAGAGCAGGGTGACAGCGGGCTGTCACAACACGACGTGCTGATACACAAACAACAAGCCTGACCATAAATCACGGACTGTGTGCTGTACGACAAAGTGGACGTGCACAGTGAAAAATCCTGAGTGGTAATTTAAATGTAACTCCCAATAGTGCAGGAAGGGACCAAAATGGACCCTTCCGGGTCCACTCCTACTGCACGCTTGGGGAGTTAGACGTCAGTAAGGGTCCATTTTTGGTTCCGTTTGCGCACCTGGGTTGCATTTTAGAGGCACATCTCCCCAGTGAAAAAATGGCCACTAAAGTCATCCAAAAAGTACATTTCTGATTTCTAATCTCCTCACTGGTCAGTAAGAATAGGTGACCACATTTGTCACAGGCAGAGTCATGGCTGCAGAAGCCATTGTTGCGACCACAGGTCGCAGTTAACTATGGAATCTAGCATTTCCCGTCAGTGTGTGTGTTGGTCACCCCAGGCAAGCCCCCATAGGCCATGGGGGCTTGCCTGGGGTGACCAACACACAGGCCATCGTGACATCACGTGACATCAGCCAAATTATGGTGCCCAGGCCATAGTGACGTCATAGTAAATGAGACCTGCTGCGTCGCAGTTAAGCCCATATATGGAGATCCCTGATGTCATCAATATTGGCAAGCAACTCTACATCTGACCTCAAACCTCAAACCCTTAGATCTCCATATATGTCAGAACCTGTTCTGACATTCCATGTGTTGATCCTGCCCCATCCATCCTTCCTCTTCGATGTCTCCCTTTTGACTGATACCTGTCCATTCACACTCTAGACGGGCCTGCCCCAAAGTTATTGGTGCAGCCGTGCCGGGCAGCCGGCCCGAAAATTAAGGCCCGGCCCTGCCTGGGCCCTCATCAAACCCTGTACACTCAAGAGAATGTCCTCCGCTGCCACCCTTAGATCTCCATACTGTATGGAGCTGACCTGTTCTGACATTCCATATTTTGATCTGACCTCATCAAACGCTGTACACTCCTTATATGGCCAGTAGAGAATTCATTCCATGTTGGTCTGACCCCCCATGCCAAAGCGCCGTTGATGAGATAAAGCAGACCTTTAAAGCAGTTACCATTACTTATAAGGGTGTGCACACTAGCTGTGCTTATCAAGGTCACAGAGAGACAGAAAGATTTCTATATAGTGTGAAAAAGTAAAGACACGAAAAGTAAAGAGCTCTCCAGGACAGACGACACCTCTGGCCTGCGCTTCAAGGGGCCCCCCGACTAACGGACTGATAGGGCGAATAATAGATTTGCAATATAACGGGTCGCATCTGCTTTTATCCATGTTCATCTGCTGTTCATATAGCAGATACAGCATATATCACGTGGTCCTATATTAATTTCGGGATATGTATCCCGGTAATCATTAAAATATGCCATTTCTTAAGATCCTATGAGTTATGTCTACAGCCTTATTATTGGACTTTAGATAATTCTGAACCAATACCGACGCATCACCGTCAACGAGGCAGATGCGTGCTTCTCACCAGTAAAACTGGTTCAGTAAAGCACGTACGTACGTGCGTGCGTCCAAAATGAGTTGATAGCACCGCAATAGAGTACAGTCTGACGGCCACGCTACACCAGGCTTTTCTCGCGCGTTTTCTCCCCCAATCCCAGAATGCACTCTGTTCCTACCCGGAAGGAGGAGTGAAATCGCCTCATGTGCTTTTGAGCAACTTAATGCAAGTGGATGGGAGGTGCCGTCTCTATTAATATATACTCTAAGAGTTCAGTATGTCTGACAAAGGGTTTCTACGCTCTAGCGTTCTTCAAATTGGCCAAATATCGTCGACTATGAACGACTATAAAAAAGAAAAAGAAAACCTCATAACTGCCTATATAAGGTTTACTTGGTCACGGTTGAGACTGCATATAAAAAGAGTATTAACACATTTTGGGCGGGAACCCCTTTTGGTGTTTTAAATTATGTTATAAATTAGCTTTTGAAAAATAGCAGATCTACAAGCTCATAGCGCGCCACCGAGTGGCGCGCTACGAGCTTGTAGGTCTGCTATTTTTGAAAAATCATGAAAATGTGGGCGCAAATTTGGAATATATATTTTTTCAGAACGAACGTTTTTAACTCAAATCTTTGCTTCTGGGAGGTCCCTGGAACAACATATTTTCAGATGGAGGTCGGCGGCCAAATACAGATAATTCTGGGGGTCCTTGAAATGAAATTGTAGAGTGCCACTGACACAGGTTTTTCAGAAAACTGTCATAATTTAGAAAACATTAATTTTGTAGAATCGTTCCCAGGTCTAAATGGGTTAAAGGGAGTTCAGAGAAAGTGTGAGCATTTCATTTATATTATCCTGCTCAATCCACCGCCCACTCCCTCCCTCCCTCCCTCCCTCGCTGCACTCGCTCTCTGCTCTTCATCCTCGCCTTCGCTCTTTCTCTCAGTCTATTATGCGAGCTGGCTCTTTGATCTGCGACGGAGGAAAGGTGGCTTTATCACAGAACAAGAAAGACAGTGAAATAGCTTGGAGTACATAGACCCTCTGAGAGGAAATGAGAGGCACCGCTGCCGCTGTGTGTGTGAGAGAGAGAGAGAGAGAGAGAGAGAGAGAGAGAGAGAGAGAGAGAGAGAGAGAGAGAGAGAGAGAGAGAGAGAGAGAGAGAGAGAGAGAGAGAGAGAGAGAGAGAGAGAGGGGGGTGGAAAGTATTAAGATTATTTATTTATTTATTTGGGGGGGGGAAGAAACCCCTCATCTCCATATTCTAATATGGATATATTTTATTTGTAAATTATTGCCCCCTAGGGCTTATACGTGATCATACTACAAGTCAGGGGGCAGTGGTGTAATGGTGATTTTTCTTTTGGTACCGCGACATACCACGCACACGCACACACGCACGCGCCTACATGCGACTGTGGCTCAAGAGGTAGAGCAGGTCGTCCAATGATCCATGGGTCGGCGGTTCGAATCCCGGCTCCTCCTGTCTACATGTCGAAGTGTCCTTGGGCAAGACACTGAACCCCAAATTGCTCCCGATGTGCTGGTTGGTACCTTGCATGGCTTCCGCCGCAATCGGTGTATGAATGTGTGTGTGAATGGGTGAATGTATTGCTCAATCTATGTAAAGCGCCTTGGATAAAGGAGCTATATAAATGCACCATTTACCATTTACATGCGCACAGAACAGCTGCTAGCAGCCTAAGCTTATATTGTTTATAGTGTATGAGAGTTTTATAGACATGCACACAAACACAAAAGTAGACTTCAAATAATCAGACAACTTCTTTACTGCGCTGCAGTAGCGAAACTAAAAAGTTTGCTTTGGACGAATATCTTCTTTGATGGTGGAGGATCGAGGCATTCTTGTTGCGTGCAGAACACCACAGCAGGCAGTAAGTAGCCTACTAGAGGCTCTAGACTAGAGACTCTCTAGAGCCATACTGCTGGCCTACTGCAGTGTTGCTTACTGTGTATGAGAACGTGCGTTCACGTAAACATTTAAACCTGTTGTTATGCAAAGTAGTAGCCATTTGATTTGAGCACGGTACCTGTCAGTGCAGCACGGTACCTGTCAATGCAGCACGGTACCTGTCAGTGCAGCACGGTACCTGTCAGTGCAGCACGGTACCTGTCAGTGCAGCACGGTACCTGTCCGTGCAGCACGGTACCTGTCCGTGCAGCACGGTACCTGTCAGTGCAGCACGGTACCTGTCAGTGCAGCACGGTACCTGTCAGTGCAGCACGGTACCTGTCAGTGCAGTACGGTACCTGTCAGTGCAGTACGGTACCTGTCAGTGCAGCACGGTACCTGTCAGTGCAGCACGGTACCTGTCAGTGCAGCACGGTACCTGTCAGTGCAGCACGGTACCTGTCAGTGCAGCACGGTACCTGTCAGTGCAGCACGGTACCTGTCAGTGCAGTATGGTACCTGTCAGTGCAGCAAGGTACCTGTCAGTGCAGCACGGTACCTGTCAGTGCAGTACGGTACCTGTCAGTGCAGCACGGTACCTGTCAGTGCAGCACGGTACCTGTCAGTGCAGCACGGTACCTGTCAGTGCTGTCACGGTACCTGTCAGTGCAGCACGGTACCTGTCAGTGCAGTATGGTACCTGTCAGTGCTGTCACGGTACCTGTCAGTGCAGCACGGTACCTGTCAGTGCAGCACGGTACCTGTCAGTGCAGCACGGTACCTGTCAGTGCAGCACGGTACCTGTCAGTGCTGTCACGGCATGAATAGTACCCATTCAGAGTGGAGTTTTCCTTCAGGGTGCCGTCGGCGACGGGCAAGATAAGTGCGTTTGAAATGGGGAAACAACTGCCCTCAATCATTATTATTGGTTGTTCATGAAGATCAAATAATGCTACTGTTTTATAAGTAGCAACCTCACGCTCATTCATTTTTTCAAAGTGACCGTCGCCACTCGAATGTTAGCGTTTGGATTTTACTTGAGTAATCCAATTTTCAATAGTTTTAATTCTACTCCACTACATCTGAGATCTAAATATTGTACTTTCACTCCTCTACATTTATTTGAAAACGTTAGTTTACTTTGATTATTGTTACAAAACAGACATAAAACACTTCGGCCCTATACATTTCGGCCATTTGAAAATAGCCGATCTACAAGCTCACAAAGTGTCGCGATGCAATGCAATGTGAGCTTGTAGATCTGCTATTTATCATTTTATTTTTGACGCTTTTGAAACAGGACATTCTGCACAATGTACTTTTGGTACTTTCTACATTTTGATACCAATACTTTTACTCAAGTACATTTTGAATTCCTGACTTTTACTCAAGTACATTTTGAATTTCTGACTTTTACTTGTAACGGAGTACTTCTACATGAGTCTACATGCACTTGAGTATTTTTGTCCACCACTGGTCAGGGTCTCAAGTCATCCCCTGCAAAAGGGCCACAGAAAAGCATCTAAAGTAGCAGATCTGAAGGGTACAAGCGACACATTTTGAACTTGTAAATGTGCTACTTTAGCTTTTTAATTATTTTATTTATTTATTTTTTGCGCATTTGAATGCTGTAATGTAAAAGTTTTGGACATAAGGTTTCCACCCGACAGAGACGTTATCGTACGTTTTACTCCACAGCAATTATTTGACAGCATTTACTTGGCAGATAATAGATTATTTTAAAACTAATCATACATTAAATGAGACATCATGATGTATTCAGTCGGCAGTATAGTCATTAAACATAATTTCAACAATGAACTTGACCAGCTGCAACATTAAAGTAATCCGTTAAGTATATTTTGATGCCTATGCCTTTGTACTTCTACTCAAGTACATTTTGAACGTTCACTTGCAACGGAGTGCCATATTTCTACATTGCAGTATTGATACTTTTACTTGAGTAAAACTTCTTCCAACTCTGGTGGTTTGCCCTTGGAGATGAAGCACCTTATCAATTTGATTAGGCCGTGTGTGAAGGGACACTTAAGATCCCAATCCTTCGCAATCGGGCCGCACATTAGCAGTCTGCGCAGGGCCCCCTGCCAGGCAATCACACGGGTAATGTTTGCTTGAGTGAGGCGGTTTTAAAAAGATTACTTGATTTCACTTAGATATGCCCGGGTATTCTGAAAAAATCAAACAGCCATTTAGATGTTGTGTGTTAAATATGAGAGGGGGGCTTATTTGCTTCATCGTGGATTGATTTGAAATTCCAGCCATGAAACACAATACTCAGCTCAGTAACACACGCGCACGCCGCGCGCGCACACACACACACACACACACAGTCTATTTGATGACTAGGATTAATGTGGTTCTGCTTGCCGTTTACTGTGGATTAAAAAGTAAGGTCAGGTTCTTAAATGTTCCATTTAAAAAGATCAGTTTGGATATTGGATAACGTTTTTAATGTTTGCCATTTGAAGCCGTTAATGCGAGGCTCCAACTTTGTTATTAGGACTCATTCAGATTTGAATGAGGGGAGAGGAGACATCATTAAAGGTCTAGGGTAAGTGATACAGTATATTTTGTTAAAAGTTTAAAGCACTATATTCATTGCTATACTGTTTGTTCAGTAACAGGGGTCTCCCTGTCTCTCTATTCAGTATTTAAGTCCGACGTCATTTTGTAGTGCTACGTTACGTCCGGGTCCAAGTGGCACCAGCTCCCGTCCGCATCTCATTGTAAATAGAATGTCTAAACGCGTGAATCTTTTTACAATGACGTTATTTTTCAGAAAGGAAGCCATTGAGGGTTAAAATGGGTCTTAATGCTTCCAACTCGATTAGAATTATTAATGTTTTGTACAAGTGTCCATGACAAAGAAAATATATGATGTGGAGACAATAAAGACTATTATTATCATTATCATCGAAGGTGTCCATTTGCTCAGTACAATATGACGGGGGCATATTTAGAATGTATGCAGGGTTGAGTATGTTGAATCTAGTTTGCAATTAATGAGGATTTAGTTGACACAATTAAATAAAATGGCGATAGTATTCTGTGTGGGGCAGACGGCCTGTCACAGCCAGATTTGGGAGAGCAGCAGCTTTGTTGTTGCGAGGAAAGCGATACAATGAGACTTTCATGGTTGTTTTCGTCTCAGATTTAGTCTGACGGAGCGGCACAGTATAACTCTATGGGGACACAAAAGCGACACAAAAGTAGGACCCGGAAGTATCTCTGGAGGGGGTGCTCACATCACGGCTAAAATATTGAATAGCTCTTTATTAAAGGTGCCAATATCAGCCAATCGGTGCCAATAGCTCACAATTGTACTTAAGTACTGTTCGGCTGCTGGCGGTACCAGCAGCCGAACGGACAGGCATGGATGTCAACTGGAGGAGCTGTGTATACACCCAGCGCTGCCTCTGGAAATCCCTGAAGGCCGCCAAAGACCCCACACACCTGTTCAAACTGTTGAACAGAACATTGGAAATACTCAAGTAAAGTAAAACGTTCTCAAATGTGTAATTACAGTAAATACAGTATACTTGAGTAATTGTAGTTACTTAGTTTACACCTGCACTGGTTGCCATCAGGGAAGAGGTATACAGTACATCAGAGCCTCAAAGCCAGCACAGGCAGACTGAGGAACCGTTCCCTCCCCCAGGGTATATATAAATGGTAAATAGTGCATTTATATAGCGCCTTTATCCAAGGCGCTTTACAGAGATTGTGCATTACATTCACCCATTCACACACATTCATACACCGATGCAAACCATGCAAACCATGCAAGGCACCTACCAGCACATCGGGAGCAATTAGGGGTTCAGTGTCTTGCTCAAGGACACTTCGACAGTAACTCTGGGGGAGCCCGGGTTCGAACTGGCAACCTTACGGTTACCATCCAGCCACTCTACCCCTGAGCCACCGCCGCCCCATATATAGTGCTAAATGAAACAATTATGATCTGTAGTATTATGGTCTTGTTTGCTGATCTGGGTATTTTAGCAGTTTAACATTATTTTAGAAATGGTTTTAGGGCTGTTATTACTGTAGCTTAGTGTGGTCATTTATTTCGTTTTTATTGGAAGCACCCCAACCTTGTGTTTCATAGTGCGCGCACTTGTGACAATAAATCACTTGAACCTTGAATTTCAAGTACTGCATGCTTGTTGTTAATCAACCTCTGGCTCTATAATCAACATAACGCTAACCATAATCTTGGTCATAAGGTTCAAAGTAATTTCAGATTTTTTAGATAAAATAGCAGGTGTATAAACTCGCAGCACCTTGAGCTTTCATCTGCTGTCTTTGAGAAAGACTGTTCTAATCTAAACCACCGTTTACAGTTTTCTGGGGAAAAAATAAAAAATAAAATAAAAAAGTATGTTGCCAACTTGCTATAGGGCAGCCGGGCTACATCTAGTCAAAATATAAACACGGCCGACGTGTTATAACTGCGTACAAGAACACACAGTTTACATTGTGAGTCAAAGTGTGAGACTACCGATGATGATCGGTAATCATCACAGAGACGACAGCAGCATGTATTCTCTATTCTACTGTATCTGAATCTACTGTATAAGGTGACTCACATCACCAAGGGAACAGCGTGAGACAGAACACTGGCTGCCCACCTGTCCTCCCCCCTTTTCTCTCTCTCTCTATCGAACTGATTCACGTTTTATTACCTCTCAGAAAGGCTGCCTATACTGTAAATGAGCCTGCAACGCACACACGCACACCGCTGAAGCTATGAGTATACACTATAGAGTGCTACTAAATGACATAAGTTTAGCCTTTGCATATATGCCAGTAAGGTAAATGGTGCATTTATATATAGCGCCTTTATCCAAGGCGCTTTACATAGATTGTCAAGTTTTGTTCATAAATTCATTCATTCATTCATTCTACCTTTATTTTCTACATTGAGAGCAAGCTCTCATTCTCAATGATGCAGAGGTTACAATAGGCACAATACAAACAGTGTAATAATAATGGAAATAATCATAATCAGTCCCTCTAGGACTCTTGGTTTCCGTTAAGCTATAGTGTTTAGTTGTCGCTGTCACTTGAGTTTCGTTGATAAGTTGAGCATATTCAGTTTATTCACACATTGGTATTTGAGAGGTTAATGGAGGCCAACCTTGTTTTGTACCCAACTGGAAAGGTGTGTGTCGGCTGTGCCACAGTTTCTGTATTAGCTCTTCTGGGGGGGGAAACATATATTGGGGGAGAATGTGTTTTTAGGAGGGGTACGATCACGGCCAGCCGTATTTGAGTGTATATTTTGTATTTCAGTCAGACAACTCTTAGAATGAATTTAGAATATATTTTTGTTGAGCATAATAATTGAGCATAGATATATGAAGCATAGATTGGCATCAGGGCTCTGTCCCTATTAATTCCCTGTAACATTAACATTTTAGTTAAGTTATAAGCCAAATAGAATTACAGGGAATGAATAAGACCCCATGCAGGGGGAACTAGAAACAGAGCCTACAGGTGGATGCTGGGGAGGCGGTGCTGGGATTTGAAAAAACTTCATCCGCAGCAGGTTAGCAGCGAGCGAGGCAGGGAGACAGCAGCAGCGGCGCACGGCCGCACAGCGGGAGAGAAGCCAGGAATGAGCAGGTAGGCAGAGATGTTTAAATAGCCGCTCTGATCAGGTAAAGAGCGCATAGTCACCTGATCAGGTATGTAGGCACGCTCACGAGTTGTCTGCCTGAACTATAGCTAAACGCAGGCTTCGCATCATTTAGGTTAGGCATTTGGGATTTTGCATTGTTTGTACTTTGTATTCATTGTTGTATTCTGTGTTTCTGAGGTGGAGTATTGTGCACATGTCTGATTATTATTGGCAGCCAGCTAAATTTGTTATATAAGCTAAAAAGAAGCAGAGAACAGAGTATGAAAACAACAACGAGATCAACTTAATTAAAACAGTGACAATTGAGAACAAGAAGATTAGCTAGCAGGTTTTTGAGAACAAGAAGATTAGCTAGCAGGTTTTTAACCCATTCTGGACGGGAACCCCTTTTGGTGTTTTAACTAAGCATTATGTTATACTTTAGCTATTGAAAAATAGCAGATCTACAAGCTCACAGCGCGCCACTCGGTGCTTGTAGGTCTGCTATTTTGGAAAAACCATGCAAATGCAAATGCAAATCTTTGAATATATACGTCAGGGCTAAATGTGTTAAATTGCCCCAGGGAGATCATGGAGTCCATTATTAAAGTGCATTGTAATTGATTCCAGGTAAAAGGAGCGCTATAACCGAAGGCTGATTTACCTATAGCTCGGAGTTGGCCTTGGAGACCATTCATGTGATGTGATCCTGGGAACGTGTTTGATGGATGGAATTATTTGGCTTTTTAACAGTGATGAAATATAAAGTGATTTATTTAGCAGAGCTTTAAAAATGTAGGCGTACCAATGGTGGTCTCGTCTCATGGAGAGAGAGAGGGCTAACCAATTCTATAGTGTATAAATGGTAAATGGTGCATTTATATAGCGCCTTTATCCAAGGCGCTTTACAGAGATTGTGCATTACATTCACCCATCCATACACCGATGGCAGCGGAAACCATGCAAGGCACCAACTAGCACATCGGGAGCAATTAGGGGTTCAGTGTCTTGCTCAAGGACACTTCGACAGTAACTCTGGGGGAGCCTGGGTTCGAACTGGCAACCTTACGGTTACCATCCAGACACTCTACCCCTGAGCCACTGCAATGGTGGGTGTTGGAATTTACCCTGTGTTAAGGTGAACGTAACGTTCACGTATATCGGTTGCTGCATGGTTGCAGTCCCCGTGCGTCACTCACTGGTCAGGGCGATGGTTCCACTAGTGGAGGAGACGGGGTACGACGGGGTTGTAAGGCCCGTTGTATCTGTTCGTGGTGAAGTAAGTGGGTGTCTGGTGAATAAGGGACGGGTTGATGGATCTCCGTATAGACGTCGTCCTCGACCAATAAATTGTACTTACACGTACCAGGTTCCAATCGAACTCAGCTGGTCCCGAAGGTGTGTTACATCAATGGGTCAAGTCCTATTTTAAAAAACGCACACGCGGGCTGCGCGTTTAGGGTAAACGCGCGAGAAAAGCCTGGTGTAGCGTGGCCGGCAGAGTGGTACATGGCTAGCCTGGCATGGCCAGACTAATATCACTGCCTATATATTAGTCTGGAACTTTCGGTGTGGAAGATCTATTTCCAAGAAGCAGTTACGAACAGGTTCATGTGTTTGGTCCGACGGAGCATTGGTCCGAACGACAACCTACCTCAAACCCTCACCCTAACCTCCCCCGGGGCAGCACACCTAAACCTAACCCCAACTCTCTCCCGACCCCCAGCGCACCTCGGAACAATGCTCCTTCAAAGCAATGCTCCGTCGGATCATAGTATGCCTCCCGTTACGAACAGATTCCAATGTCACCGCAAATAGTGGGCCCTGATTGGTCACCCACAACTCTGGGGTGAGCGGAATGTATAATTCAAACTGAGGAGTGCCAGACCCAATCTCACCAGGGATTTATTTTCCCGTTCCCTGTGGCAGATTCGTCTGCGGTTTCCAGGCTAGTAAGTGGCATCGAGGTAGGGGCTTATGGGCAGCATCATGTTTATAAATGATGTCCCCATATAGTCTAAGACGCGACATACCAAAGCCTACACGGGTTGTGCAGTCGACGCGCTGTGATTGGCCAGTCGCTGTGATTGACAGCCTAAACTTAACCCTAACCTTAACCTCAGTAAAACTGAGGTTGACACTAATGGGCTTGATGGGTGGACTTAATCCCCTGAAAGGTAATCACACTTTAATCATTGACCTCCAGAAACCTACTATACCTCAGAGGTAACTAGATTAAGCCAGACTAAAACTGACAAGTATTTAGGGTTGAGCAAGGAGGTGGTGAGGCATCACGGTTATGGTTTTTACTAAAAGACAGAGAAACATAATTATTATACAATTCAACAGTGCATAAATAGACAGACAATTAGGTACCTAAGACATAACTAGACTCAAAGGGGGGGGGGGGTAGGCCTACCACTACATAAGAGTACACAAACATGGGAAATACAAACATTCAATATTATCTAATATAAGTTACTAATTACTAACACCAAAGTGACTATGTGCACTGCGCAGTACACACACTCTCTACAGTGTCAGGAAAACAGATAAAGATTACATTTAACACAAATAACCAATAAAATGCAATATACAAATGAACATGAACAAACTGGACTCACTTCAGTGACGCATAACCAAGGCCTGAGGCTCCAGGAGAGAGGGCTCTCAGGTAGAGTTGTTGCTGCTGCTGCTGCTGACAAACAATGACTACATGGACAGGCACTCAGGCAGTATATATAGCTGGCCACTGATTGAGGTGTGAGTGGGAGCAGGTGAGATTGCTGATTGAGAGGGAGTGACAGCAGGAAGTGGGTGGATCCAATCCATGAGTAGGCCAGGGGGAGGGTTGCTGTTGATGACTAGGATGACTCTTTTCTACACTAAATCTAAATCTTTTAGTACTTCTAGTAAGACTAAACCTTAATTGCCCAGACTCTTCTTCAACAAAGATGGCGAAAGGAAACATTCTTTGTTCGGTAGGCTACTCATACAATAGTATGGTACAAAACACTGACGTCCTTAAACCAGAAACCTAACCTTAACCTCAGTAAAACTATACCTAAACCTAACCCTAACCTCAGTAAAACTATACCTAAACCTAACCCTAACCTCAGTAAACTTAACCTGCCCGGGGCGTGGTTATAAACACAACCCGTGTAGGAATTAGTATGTAGCGTCTAAGACTGATCAATAGTAGGACCCATTTATTACTGGGTTTCTTGTGGAATTATCAGAGAGAGTATTTAATATCAAAAAGAAGTTAAAGAACCCTATAGGGTTCCTCCACACATCTGGAGGAAGTACAGTATATGTTCGCTGTGCAAGTCCTGAGCGATCATTTAACTCTAAGCGGGTCCATTTGGTTCCATCTGTACATGCTCAGAGTTCAATTAACACTGAGGATTTGACGGTGTAGTAATTAAGTCGACGCATCTCCGCCAACTACAAATCTTGATTACGTGCTGTTGTGCGTGCACGCGTGTGTGCGCGTATACGTGTGTGTGTGTGTGTGTGTGTGTGTGGGGGGGGGGGGGGGGGGGGGGGGGTTAGTGGTTGGTTACATAAGACGCTGTTTGTCATGCAGAGTGTGCAGCGTGCAGACACGAGCCTCCACGCGAGCTCACAGAGCTATGAATATTATAGATAATTAAGAAAGATGTGTCCTCAGATTCATTAAGAAACATCAAAAAGCTTTCTGTTCGAATGTGTGTGTGCGTGCTCGCGTGCGTGCCACGTTTACATGCACATGCATCAGTGTGCTATGTACATCATTGTGCCGCGTACCATCTGACTGCATGTATTATGTACTATGCGTGCAGCGTGCGTGTGTACATGTGTGCGTGACTACGTGTGCGCATGGACGCGCGTGCGTGCGTGTGTGTGTGTGTGGCGTGTGCGTACACTATGTGTGTGTGTGTGTGTTGTGTGTGTCTGTGAGTGCGCACTATATGTCCTTGTCTGTATGGCTGTAAATCCAAAGCTGTATATCAAGAGGCAGAATGCAGGGATGGGCCTTAAATCATAAAAGCCTCAAGATGTGCACACAGATACTGGAATTAATAATCACGTGTGGCAACAAAAAATGAAAAGATGATTCCATACTGCCATGCCTTTTGATGGCTCTTTACAAAACTATCTAGCGTCATTAAATATTCAATGCATCGGAATGAAAGATTTGATGGCTATTCGACTGAAATCCCCTCTCAAACCAATGCAGAGTGTTATTCTTATTGGGATAAAAGATAGGTCCTGCCTTTTAGTCCGAGCAAATTACATGATGTAATTTCGGTGACGGTGATTTCACAGAATCGTTTAAGAACGGGGGCACAACTATGGATGTTTACAACATCAAACGGCATAGGAGATCAGAGCCGGGATTAGTGGGAAGATGATATATACACACACAAGTGAATTAATTTATGATGAGAAGTTTCTTGAGCAATTTGCAGTCCATATTAGCCCTAAGTGACTTCCAAGACCCCCTGCCTCGACTCTCATTTGTGTATTTCACTTTCCTCTGGCCCTCTGTTCCCTTCTGGGTACTCTGTTTCCTTCTGGGTACTCTGTTCCCTTCTGGGTACTCTGTTCCCTTCTGGCCCTCTGTTCCCTTCTGGGTACTCTGTTCCCTTCTGGCCCTCTGTTCCCTTCTGGCCCTCTGTTCCCTTCTGGCCCTCTGTTCCCTTCTGGGTACTCTGTTCCCTTCTGGGTACTCTGTTCCCTTCTGGCCCTCTGTTCCCTTCTGGGTACTCTGTTCCCTTCTGGGTACTCTGTTCCCTTCTGGGTGCTCTGTTCCCTTCTGGGTGCTCTGTTCCCTTCTGGGTGCTCTGTTCCCTTCTGGGTACGCTGTTCCCTTCTGGGTGCTCTGTTCCCTTCTGGGTGCTCTGTTCCCTTCTGGGTGCTCTGTTCCCTTCTGGGTACTCTGTTCCCTTCTGGGTACTCTGTTCCCTTCGGGTACTCTGTTCCCTTCTGGGTACTCTGTTCCCTTCTGGGTACTCTGTTCCCTTCTGGGTACTCGGATTCAGAAGTACTGCAGTCAATTAACATTTTGAGGTACTTTTACTTTACTGCAGTATTTCCAACGTTCTACACTTTATACTTAAATCTTTGAAAACGTTTGATTTAGAACAAGGCATTTGTAGACTCGGCCTCAGGTCAAAACAAGTACTCCGGTTCTGCATTTGGTGTTTTCAGTGTTTACGATAGAGGGCGCTCTTCCACAACCTGTGAGTGATCCCAGGACTTTCGAAGAAGAGTACACCTGGAAATAACATGATAAAAAAAAAATCCAATCCGGTTTAGTCTAATATTATAGGATTTATATACATATTTCATTCTCTGCTTTCGGTTTCCAGACAGCGTTTTTGGTGAAAACTGACAACTGCCAAAAACTAAAGCACGGAACATCGCTTTCCACCCCAATGAAAGTAGAGACTCTGTTCTTTCTTTTGAGACATTTGGTGTTTACATCGTCATAGAACAAAATATTCGGTGGGTCTTAAAATGTTAAGTAAAAATGCTCAAAAACACTGGCATTGGCTGCAGACTGTTCTAGTGAAACTCTATAGCAGTTAATGTCTTAACTCAAGCACAAATTTGACTGGGCAACCTTCACTTGTTTTGAGTAATATATTTGACATGTCCACCAGCTGGTTACCTGCAAACAGCCGGCCATATATATACACGAGTAGGCCAGAACACAATCTGCCTCCAGTTCAGGAGTTCTGCGGCTGGCAGTGTGATGAATGGCTGCAATAGTGATGACCGAGCTAATCCAAAAACCAAGCTATACTTGAATTGAATGAAGGACAACCCCACCCCTCCCCCGTGTGCGCGCGCGTACACACACGCACACGCGCACACGCACACATGCACACACGCACAAGGGAGTTTGCATCGACCCTCAACTTCCATGCAGGCAAAGCTCGAAAGCAACGCAACACAGCACATTATTTCAGAGGGAGAAAAATCAATCTTTTTGCCCGTTGCCAAAAGAAGGTATAAAAGTTGAGCCTTTTCCCACCAGCCTCCCTCCTCTAGTTCTTGTATCATCCAATTATACGTGCCAGACCGGTGTCAAATTATACCCCTGCGGGGGGAAGTGGAAACTCGATGATTGGTGCTTTCTCTCTGGGGGGATGG